>NC_057812.1:461953797-462220779 GCF_018294505.1 Triticum aestivum | reverse complement strand
GGGGATCCTATCCGGGGAGGCGGGTGGTGGTCGTTGGACCGAGTGCGGCGGCCAAGGCAGAGTTCCCTGGTCGAGCGGCTACATCGTTCGCCTCTATGGCTGGTGGGTCAGCGTGATCGGTCTCCGACGTGCTCTTAGGCGATGGTTGGTGGCGGTGGCTATGGATCTGATCCCGGCCCAAATCCATCGCAGTGTGGCCCTTGCCTGGCTGGAGACGCATGGAGGGATTGGTGAGGACGGTTGACGGAACTCGGTCGGCATTCCGGCGCGTGCATGCGTCTTCACGGAGAGGCTCCGCGTGGATCTAGTCAGCTGCGGAGTCGGGTAGCGCGAATGCCGGTGAAAATCGTTCTGACTTCGGTCATGACGGCGTCTTTTACGTCATTTCCTTATCGAGAAATCGTCGTTGTGATCAATGTCACCTCGCCCGTGATGCTCCGAGGGAAACTCTAGGTCTGGGTCTCCCGGATCGGATGATCTCAGCGCCTTTGGTGCCATTTTCCCTCCTGAGGGCATCGTTTTTGGAGCAGGTGCTAGCTGGAGAAGCCAAGAGGTAGAGAGGTGTTTTATCTACCGCATCAACGGCGGCGGGTCTCGGCGGCGTGGCACAGTGGAGTCCCGGGGGGGACATGCATGTGGATGGACGCACACAGGGTGGTGGCGATGGCTAGCGTCATGGTGGCATTGAAGACAATTAGGCTCGACAAGGTCAATGTGTTGATCCCTCTTGAAGATGGGACGACGAAAGTTGGTGGCGGAGGATTCTAGAGTATGCGCATGCGGTGCGCGTTGAGGGTCTGCTAGATCGATTAGTGCTTTCGACTCCCAGTGGGGTGGCTTGGCAAAGCCACCAGTTTAGATGGTGTGTGTTGGTGCGAGGTCAGGGCATGTCATTAAGCTAGCAGGTGTTGATGAGTGATATTTTTACACTCATTTCATCTTTATTTAAACTGAGATATTTCAATTAAAAAGAGATATTCGCTCCGATATTGGTACTAATGACTAATGAATGCAAAGGATTTCACAAATCCTCTCTTTGATGTGTTTCCACGAGAAATGGGCTAAAAAGGGAAGAAATCATGTGTGGAAATGAAATGGAAGAAGAATGGGCGAGGCAGGAATCACCAGGAGACATCTGCGCGGAAACAACAAAAAAGATGGTGTTCCATATGGCATGGATTCCGAGGCAGATCGTCCAACCCAACAACTTTTGTTAAAGGGACTCGTCGAAATGTGAACAGAGAGACAAGCACGGAGCACGGAAGCCAGAACCTCTTCATCATCATCCTCATTCGCAAACCCTAGCCGCCGCCATCTCCATAGCTATCTCCACCACCACCATAGTGCTCATCCATCCCATTCATACTTGTAGTAGTGCATCGCACTAGGCATCCATTGTAAAACATATTGCAATCAATAGATCTCAAGACGTGTTCTTCAATGTTTTCTTCCCGCGATCTGATGTCCATGTGTGAGTAGTTCGGTAAGGTATGGGTTGAGGCATAAGCCTTGCAACCCGAGGTATTTGTTGATGGGATCAATCGAAGACTTTGATATAACGTCCCATATGTGTGAAATAAAATTGTTCAGTGAAGATGTCTCATGTCTTGTCCGTGATCTTCATCCCTGCAGCTACCTAAAATCATGGAGATCGAGCAACGTGAGGCCCGGAGCAAGGAGACCGTGAAGTGTTATACTGAACACCGGTGACGGTAAGGTTTAATAGGGTAACATGGATCATATCCTTGGGGAGAAATGAGGTGTAGTCATTAAACGCCCAAAGCTCTTGTCTGATTTCATTATCTTAATTTTCGAGGTAACCCCGTGCGACGGATAGGACCTGCGGTAGGACAACTGATTCTTGATGCAGGACTCGTGCAGGTTGATACGTCTCCAACGTATCTATAATTTTTTATTGTTCCATGTTGTTATTTTATAATCATTTTATAGTCATTTTATATCATTTTTTGGTAGTAACCTATTGACATAGTGCCAAGTGTCAGTTGTTGTTCTTCCATTTTTTTTACATCACAGAAAATCAATATCAAACGGAGTCCAAATGCCACGAAGCTTTACGAAGAATTTTTATGGGCCAAAAGGAACACAACGGGCCCTAGCTGCGCCTGGGGGTGCCCCGAGGGAGGCACAGCCCACCAGGGCGCGCCAGGAGACCCAGGCGCGCCCTGGTGGGTTGTGCCCACCTCGGGTGCCCCCGGACCGTCTCTTTGCTCTATAAATACCCCAATATTTCCAGAACCCTAGGGGAGTCGACAAAATATTCATCCAGCCACCGCAGAGTCCAGAACCACCGGATCCAATCTAGACACCATCTTGGATGGGGTTCACCATCTCCATTGGTGCCCCTCCGATGATGCGTGAGTAGTTCTTTGTAGACCTTCGGGTCCGTAGTTAGTAGCTAGATGGCTTCATCTCTCTCTCTTGATTCTCAATACAATGGTCTCTTGGAGATCCATATGATGTAACTCTTTTGCGGTGTGTTTGTTGGGATCGATGAACTTTGAGTTTATGATCAGATCTATCTTTTTATATCCATGAAAGTATTTGAGTTTCTTTGATCTCTTTTATGCATGATCTCTTATAGCCTTGTATTTATTCTCCAATATTTGGGTTTTGTTTGGCCAACTTGATCTATTTATCTTGCAATGGGAATAGGTGCTTTGTAGTAGGTTCGATCTTATGGTGCTTGATCCCAGTGACAGAAGGGGAACCGACATGTATGTATCGTTGCTACTAAGGATAAAACGATGGGGTCTATCTCTACATAGATAGATCTTGTCCACATCATGTCATTGTTCTTATTGCATTACTCCATTTCTCGATGAACTTAATACACTAGATGCATGCTGGATAGCGGTCGATGTGTGGAGTAATAGTAGTAGATGCAGGCAGGAGTCGGTCTACTAATCTTGGACGTGATGCCTATATAATGATCATTGCCTGGATATCGTCATGAGTATTTGAAGTTCTATCAATTTCCCAACAGTAATTTGTTCACCCACCGTTTGCTATTTTCTCGAGAGAAGCCACTAGTGACGGCCCCCGGGTCTCTTTCTCATATATTTGCCTTTGCGATCTACTTTTTTCTTGCATTTATTTTCAGATCTATTAATCCAAAAACCCAAAAATACTTTGTTGCACTTTATTTTATTTGCGATATATTTATTCAATCTATTACAACTTTTTCCCGTCATGCACCAATTTCTGGCACCGTTACCCGAAAGGGATTGAGAACCCCTTTAACACGTCGGGTTGCGAGTATTTGTTATCTGTGTGTAGGGGCTATTTACGTTGTGTTGCTTGGTTCTCCTACTGGTTCGATAACCTTGGTTTCATATTTGAGGGAAATACCTACCACCATTGTGCTGCATAAGAGCAAAATAGTGATGCCATAGATGTGAATTTTATCTCTCGAAATAATTTCAACAACAATGCTTATAGAGGTAATTTTAATCCTAGGCCTTTTCCTAGTAATTCCTCTAATAATTATGGTAATTCCTATGGAAATCAATCTTATAATAATAATAGAAACACCTCTGATCTTGAGAATAATATTAAAGAATTTATCAATACACAAAAAGTTTTCAACACTTCCATAGAAGAAAAATTGAGTAAGATTGATGATTTGTCTAGAAGTGTTGATAGAATTGCTCATGATGTGGAAAATCTCCAGATGAAATTTTTTGTGCCTAAAGTAGATGAATCAATTAAAGCTCTTTATGTTTCTATGGATGAAAGTAAGAAAAGAACCGCTATGCTTAGAGCTAAAAAAGAATTTTTAGAAAAAGTGTTTTCTAGTGTTTTCTTTCGCAAAAGTGATGAAGATCTTAAAATGATTGGTGTTTCTTCGATTGATTCCTTGTTTAGTAAAGTTAATATTGATGAAAAAGGGACTAGAGAAGATTCAACTTTAGGTAGAAGGCATCCTAAAATTTCGGAGGGTGAAAATCTTGTTGAGAAAATTGATGAAAGTGGGTTTGGAGAGGTCAAAACTTTAACTAGTGATGTGCCCACTCTTTTGGATTACAAAGACAATAATTATGATAGTTGCTCCTTGATTGATTGTATTTCTTTGTTGGAATCCATGATAAATTCACCCCATGCTCATGAACAAAATAAGGCTTTTACTAAACATATTGGTGATACTATGATGAAAGCTTTTGAAGAAAAATTGGAATTAGAAGTATCAATTCCTAGAAAATTGCATGATGAATGGGAACCTACTATCAAAGTCAAGATTAAAAATTATTAGTGTCTTGCTTTGTGTGACTTGGGTGATAGTGTTTCTACAATTTCGAAATCTTTATGTGATGTGCTTGGTCTTACCGATCTTGAATCATGCTCTTTAAATTTGCACTTAGAGGATTCTACTATTAAAAAGCCTATGGGAAGAATTAATGATGTTCTTATTCTTGAAAATAGGAATTATGTGCCCATAGATTTTTTTGTTCTTGATATTGATTGCAATCCGTCTTGTCCAATTATTCTTGGTAGACCGTTTTTACGCACTATCGGTGTTGTGATTGATATGAAAGAAGGCAATATTAAGTTCCAATTTCCTTTGAGGAAGGGTATGTAACAATTCCCTAGAACAAGAATTAGGCCACCATATGAATCAATCATGAGGGAATCTTATGGATCTCGAACCAAAGATGACAAAACTTAGATCCTTGCTTTATGCCTAGCTAAGGGCGTAAAACTATAGCATTTGTTGGGAGGCAACCCAATGAATAAAATTTATTTTTGCTTTTTGCTTCCTATTTTTGAGTGTTAGCACAATTATGCTACTGTTTATGATTGTGTTTTTGTATGTTTTAATTAGTGTTTGTGCCAAGTAAAGCCTTTAGGATCTTCTTGGGTGATAGTTGTTTGATCTTGCTGAAAAAACAGAAACTTTTACGCTCACGAAAATAATTTCCATTTTTACCAGAGAAAGATAAAATAACAATTCCACTTGCTTTAGATCAATATACAAATTGCTCAGGTCCTCCTAATTTTTCAGAATTTTTGGAGTTACATAAGTATTTGAAATAGTCAGATTGCTACAGACTGTTCTGTTTTGACAGATTCTGTTTTCTTTGTGCTGTGTGCTTATTTTTATGGCTCTATGGTTTTCTTTGATGAGTTTTTGCCATAGAAAAGTTGGAATATAGTAGATATAATACAAAAACAAAATATGAATTGGTTTGATACAATACATATAGTAGTGATTTATTATTGTTGTACTAATGGATCTCACGAAGGTTTTGTTGAGTTTTGTGTGATTGAAGTTTTCAAGTTTTGGGTTATCTTACAATGGATGAAGGAATAAAGGATAGAATAGCCTAAGCTTGGGGATTCCCCGACATCCCAAGCTATTATCCGAAAATGAGCAACCAACTAAGCTTGGGGATGCCCCCTAGTGGCATCCCCTCTTTCTTCTAACGACCATCGGTATTTTACTCGAAACTATATTTTTATTCGTCACATGATATGTGTTTTGCTTGGAGCGTCTTGTATGATATGAGTCTTTGCTTATTTTTTGTGTCTTGAGTCATCAATCCTTGCTGGACACACCTATTTGAGAGAGCCAAAATTATGTCATGACTTGTTAGAATTGCTCTCTATGCTTCTCTTAAATTTTTATGAGCTATGGACTTGCTCTAGTGCTTCACTTATATCTTTTTTTAGCACAGTGTGCTTTAGTATTTTTGAAGAAATGCTCTCTTGCTTCACTTAGATTTATGTGAGAGTTATTAAAATTTTCAAAAAAATTCTCTCTTGCTTCACTTAAATTAATTTGAGAGAAATAAATATTATGCTCATGATCTTCACTTATATTTGTTTGAGCTTATGAAAAGCAACACATGAAAATTACTCCCAAAGTGATAGATATCCAAGAAGGATATAATAAAAACTTTCATGAATATCATTGGACAAAATAAACTTGATTCTTAGTAATAGTTTTGAGATATTATGATGTGATATGTGAGTCATCTTGATGAGTAATTATGCTTTAGTAAGAATATTGGCATTAAGGTTTGTGATTCCCTATGCAAGTACGAAAGTTAATAGTCATGCAATGAAATTATATCCTACTTGTGGTCCATTATTCGGTGTTATTTATGCTTAATGCTTGCTTACGAGATTATCCGTTTCTTGGTTGGTCGTTTCCGAGTCTTTTGCTAGCCTTCATTGTGCACTAAGTATGATCTCTACTTGTGCATCCAAAAACTTTTAAACCAGTTTTGCCACATGAGTCCACTATATCTACCTATATGCGGTATTCTTTTGCCGTTATAAGCAAATTTGCATGTGCCATCTCTAATTTTCAAAAATAAACTTCTATTTTGTGTGTTTGTTTCGCTCGCGGAGCGGTGAGGGGTGGATAATATTTTCCATGCTAGATGTGTTATTCTCAAGATGAGTGTTTATTCACTTGTCATTGCACGAGAGTAAGGCAAAGGTATTAGGGATGCCCAGTCCTGAAATGCAAAAAAAAATGAATTTACTTTATGTTGTCAAATAATAAATTCCTTGGGAAGTGTTGGTATGGAGGGCACCCGTGGATACGGTTAGCCATGGAAAGTGAAAGTATGGTGGGAAAAGGAATAAACTTTATTTTCTGTTTGGGAACCGCCTATGATATATCTATGCATGGAAAGTATTGGGAACTCTAAGTCGTTTTCGTTGGTGGGATGTATACACCTCCCAAAATGTTTTTATCTCTAAGTTTTTCTCTTTGAGCTCTGGCACCTCTACAAATCCCTACTTCCCTCTGCGAAGGGCCTTTCTTTTACTTTATGCAATTTTTATTTTGATTCTCCATCTTCTCTTATAAAAGCACCAACTAGGAGGCAATATGATCGTGTTGGGGAACGCAATATTTCAAATTTTTGCCTACGATCATGCAAGATCTATCTAGGAGATGCATAACAACGAGAGGGGAGAGTGTGTCTACGTACCCTCATAGACCGAAAGCGGAAGCGTTGAGTAACGCGGTTGATGTAGTCGAACGTGTTCGCGATCCAACCGATCAACTACCGAACGCATGACACCTCCACAATCTGCACACGTTCAGCTTGGTGACGTCCCTCGAACTCTAGATCTAACTAAGGTTGAGGGAGAGCTTCGTCAGCACGACGGCGTGTTGACGGTGATGATGAAGTTACCGACACAGGGCTTCGCTTAAGCACTACGACAATATGACCGAGGTGGAAATCTGTGGAGGGGGGCACCGCACACGGCTAAGAAATCAACTTGTGTGTCTATGGGGTGCCCCTCCCCCGTATATAAAGGAGTGGAGGAGGGGGCCCACCGGCCTCATAGGGCGCGCCCCAAGGGGGTAATCCTACTCCTACTAGGAGTAGGTTCCCCCCTTTCCTTCTCCAACTAGGAGGAAAGGAAAGGGAAGAGGGGAAGAAGGAAAGGGGGCCGCCCCCTCCCCAATTCGGATTGTGCTTGGGGGCGCTCCCCTCCTCTTGGCCGCCTCCTCTCTCTTCCACTAAATCCCATGAAGGCCCATTAACCCCCCGGGGGTTCTAGTACCCCCCCTGTCAGATTTCGGGTTCTGGCAGACCCTTGAGGTTCGAACACTGGGGTGCGCGCGGAGATTTCACCTCCTACCTACCTGCGCCTCTCCGCCATGCTAGGATCTAAAACTAAGGAAAGAACAACACAAGAGACACAGGGTTTATACTGGTTCGGGCCACCGTTGTGGTGTAATACCCTACTCCAGTGTGTGGTGTGGTGGATTGCCTCTTGGGCTGATGATGATGAACAATACAAGGAAGAACGGCCTCGCAAGGGTCTGTTCTTGGCTGGGGCGATGAACTGCTCGGAGGAGTTCAGACACCTTTCTCTCTCTCTCTCTCTCTCTCTCTCTCTCTCTCTCTACTTCCGACCAACTGACCTCGAACCCCTTGCTATGTGGGTGGCTGGTCCTATTTATAGAGGCCCTGGTCCTCTTCCCAAATATCAAGCGGGAAGGGAGCCAACAATGGCGGGCTAATTTGAAGGGGGACAGCAAGTATCAGCTATCCTGACAAAAGTAGTCTTCACCTGCGCAAAGCTCTGGTGATGACGCCGTCTTGGGCTCCATGGTGACCTCTGTCTCGTTGTCCTCCTGGTCTTGGTCTCGTTGCACCGGAATGGTAACCTGTGCCTGATGCCTGGGTACTCCGCGGCTGCGCTTGCCCCCTTTGCACCAAAGAGGAAAGGAGGACGCTGCGCGGGCTGGCACCCGCCTGGCGCCCTGAGTCGTCATGGCTTGCGTCACGGGCACCTCGTGAGGTACCCCGCCTTGATCTCTCCGCCTCCTCGTGAGCCAGCCTAACGAGGCCGTGCCTGAGGAAGCTCCGCGTCGTCCGCCCCGTGAGGCTTGGCCCCTTACGAGGGTCTTGGGTTTGTGTTGGTGAAGACGGGCCGTGCTGGGCCCCCCTTTGAGCCACGCCGCAGGCAGGCAAGTCTGGGGACCCCCGTTCCCAGAACGCCGACAGTAGCCCCCGGGCCCAAGGCGCGCCCGGACTTGGCCGTGCAGGGAGGCGGAAGGGCAAGAGCGAAGCGCCGCGGGCCCTAACATCCTGCGGCCTTGGGTGCCGCGTGGTGGTTGACTGGACGTGGGCGCCTTAGCAACCGCGCGAGTTGATAAAGGAGTGGCATCCGCCTAGGCCCTGCTTCTTGCTTTCCCCGGTCGCTGCTCAGATCCCCTTTCTTGCGTCTCTCCTTCCTTCCTCCGAAATTTCCAGATCTGCTCTGACCGTGCGACCTAGGGAGCCATGGCGCCTCGTCAGCCCCCGGCCGCAGCTTGGTACTCGTCTGCCCTGGACTCGCCGAACGTGTCGGAGGCGAGCCTTGCCCGGTTGCGCCAGATGGCGACGGCGTGGGGCATCGACGGGGCGAAGGTGTTCAAGGCCGGCTCCGCCACCCCTGAGGGTCAAAGGAGCACCTTCTATCCGCTCTTCGTAAGTGCCATTGTTGCTGGCCTGGTGCCTCCCTTCTCCGAGTTCTTCTTCTCTGTCCTCCGCCATTACAAGCTACAGGCTCTGCATCTCCATCCCAACTCCGTCCTTCTCCTGGCAATCTTTGCTTATTATTGCGAGGCTCACGTTGGGGTGCAGCCCTCAGTGGCCTTACTGCGCCACTACTTCTACCTCCGGACCTCTCGTGGGACTGCTTCCGCATGCGCGAGCTTCGTCGCGTACGGCGGCGCCATTGCCATCTCGAACTCTGGGAAGAGGATTGAGGGCTTCAGGAGCAAGTGGATCTTGGTGGATGCTGGGCGCATCCACCCTCGGCTGATCCTACCCACGGAGCAGCCCACGAGCTCCAGCGACTGGGGTCGGGCGGAGCTCGCGGATCCCCGCGCAAAGATGGTGTTGGAGAAGATGGACGCGGATCTGAGGCCGACCGACATGGCGGCGACGAAGCTGACCGGCGCGTTGCTGCTGAGGGAGTTCCTGGAGCACCGGCTGGCTCCGCTTCGGCGGTACTCACTTCCAATGTGGAGGCCCCGTCCGAGCCCCGCGGCCTTGGCTGACGGAGACCTGGCTGCGGTTCTCCAATCTCTGGTCGGGGGTAATGTGGCGAGGTTGGAGGGCGCTCCTACGCCCTTGTTCCTCCGCGACGACTGGGAGCGGGTGGTGAAGTCCATGCCTGTCTTCAACGGGGATGGGCCCGTGCCCCTGGAAGCTCCCGAGGGACCGGTGGACATGCCCTCCGACGACTCCAGCGAGGAGGAGGAAGGAGGGGAGCGGGGAAAAGGGCCTGACTCCGAGGCGACTGACGGAGAGTCGAGGGGTCCCCTCCCCCGGCGCAGGTCCCGCGTTCTCCGCCTCTCTCCGAACGATGACGACGAGGATGACGACGAAGACGACGACGAGCAGGACGGCGGGAGCTCGCCCCCGATCCCGAAGAAGGACAGGACCGGGCTGATCTCCCGCGGGTCTCCCCCGGCCCCGGGGTGAACCGCAGATGCACCTTCCGCCTCCAAGCTTCCCGAGGTTGACCCTTCCAGCCGGCTCTCAGGCTTCAAATTTGGCTGGAGGCCGCTTGAGCTCACTGGCGACGACCCGTAAGCATTCGATTCCTGTCTTTATCTCTTGCTCTGCTTCTGAGGCTTGACGTCCGCATCTTTTGGATAGGTTGGCGCCCGCAGCAAAGAAGCCGAAGGGGGCTCCCGAGGTTCCATCCGTGGCGGCGCTTCTGCCCGCGAAGGAGGGTGTCCGCGACGCACAGGCTTCTCCTGTCCGGTCGTCCTCGCGAGGCCTGGCTGAGCCGGTTGGGGCGAGCTCAGCCCCCACGGCCCAAGTGGCTCCCGAGGTGCTCTTGCCTGCCACCGCCACCATAGTTGTCGGGGCGTGGCAGACTCCGCCTCAGGATGCCGCGGCTGCGCTGCCGCCTTCTCCTCCTACTCCACCGGCCGCTGTCTCTCCGACTCCTTCTGCCGTTCTGGATCGTGCTGTTGCTGAGCTAGACCGACTGCGTCAGGATCTTCTTGGCGCCGACCCCCGCTTGGTGGCCGGGCGCTTGGAGCTGGCTTCAGGATGGGTTCGCTCCGACGCCTCGATTCGGGCGGCGCTGGTCCAGGCCTCGACGGCATGCGACGAGGAGAAGCAGGTCGTCCTGGAGGCGAAGGCTGCTCGTGATGCAGCCCTGGGGGAGGTGGTCGACGTCCGTGGTCGCGACAAGGCGCTGGAGGACAAGCTGTAAGGCCTGCGGGATCAGCTCGCGAAAGAGGTCCGCCTTCGCCAAGAGCAGGAAGAAGGCGTGAAGGCTCGCGAGGCGGCCGTCGAGGGCCGGGAGGCCAAGCTCAGGAAGCGCCGCGACCGCTTAGGCGCGCTGGAGCAGGAGTTGGGGGCGAGGAAGGCCAAGCTGGATGACGAGGCCCTGGTTCTTGCCGAAGACCGCGTGGCCTTCACGGAGATGGAGGCGAGGGCTCGCTCCTCACTGAGGACGCTTTACGACAGCGGCCTGGAGTGCCCTCTGGCTGGCCCTGAGGATGGCCCTGCCAAGCTGCTTCCCTTCCTGGTTCACGCTCTTGAAGATGTCGCCCTTGGCCTTGGCCCCATGGCCGAGGCCGAGGCACGTGTCCTGTCTTCTGCAGCACTGACGCGGGTCCTCACCCACATCTACCTTCGCGATCCCGGTGTCGACCTCGATGGCCTGCTGGAGCCAGTGAGTGGTGAGCGTGCCACTGCCGCTACCGAGGCCGTGAAGGGTCGCACGGAGGCTCTGCTGGGGAAGTTCCGGGCCTTTAGCACCAAGCCGGAGCAAGGCGCTGCCGACCCTGCTGCTCCGTGAGGCGAACCCGATCCGCGCTGCTCCACCGCCGATAAGTAACTCCGTCGCGGCTCCTGTCCTGCTTTTAGTTCCTACACATGTATCATGCCTCGGGGAGGCGTTCAAACTTGCGTTGGGCATCGAGATAACAGTGTGGACTGTAATATTTGCTTTTGAATTCCTTGAAATTTGCGCTTTTCCTTCCTATACTTGCTTATGTTCTATGCCGGCAGAGCCCGGCCCCGTGCGTACCTCACCCAGCAATAGTCCCGACCGGAAACCATGACGGGACCAAGGAGTGAGGGGCTACGTGACAAGTTAGGCTCCTGAGTCGCGATGCTCAGGAGTCCCCCTTGGCGCACGAACAGCAAGTAGGGAGGTATGATGTGGGTGGATCTACCGTTCTACGTCTGCAGAGCCTGGCCGCGCGCGTGCCTCACCCAGCGATGGTCCCGACCGAAAACCAGGACGGGGCCATGGAGTGAGGGGCTACGTGACCAGTTAGACTCCTGAGTCGCGATGCTCAGGAGTCCCCCTTGACGCACGAACAACAAGTAGGGAGGTATGATGTGGGTGGATTCATCGTTCTACATCTGCAGAGCCCGGCCCCGCGCGTACCTCACCCAGCAATGGTCCCGACCGGAAACCAGGACGGGGCCACGGAGTGAGGGGCTACGTGACCAGTTAGGCTCCTGAGTCGTGATGCTCAGGAGTCCCCCTTGACGCTCAAACGGCCTTTGTACCTTGGCTCCGCTCGGGGAGAGACGCGCGAGGAACCAGGCCCGGGGGGACCTGGCTGGGCGGCGTGCGTCTGGGTGTGACCCAGGCGCAGCCCTCGTGCCCAGCCCCCTCGCGTGGCACTCCCGAGGGGAGGCGTTACGATGAGGCTAGACACTGAGCTCTGGGCTCCCTGAGGTTGATGCGGCCCGGGGGCCACCCTCAGTTGTTTATCACCAGCGCGGAGCATAGTGCTACCGTATGTGTACGGGCATAGCCGCTCCTCGGTAGTGTCGTCAGCCAGCGCGGAGCATGGTGCTTCCACTGATACGTGGGAGGGGGCCCCCTCCGGGAGGAGCCCCCGGGGCATGTACAGCCCCGCCGTGACACGTGGCTGGCACGGTAGGGCCTGGCGAGGTGTATCTGGGCACCCGTGAGCCAGCGCGGGACTCACGGGGCCCTACCTCTAGGCGGGTTGCGCCTGGCACTGGGCCTTATCTTGTGATGTGTTCCTGCAAATTTGGTTAGATGTCGGCACTCTACGTCCTCGGGTCCCGGCTCTCGAGCTGGTCTCAGCCGTCGCTGGTATGCCAGGTCGCGATGCCATGGACAAGGCTAGAGGGTGAGGGCTGGAGAGCCAGTAAGAGCCCTAAGTCGCGATGCTCAGGTACCCCCCCTTTAACATGCAAGTGGTCGGCATGGAGGAGAAGAGGTGCCGTGGACCGGTATTAAATAATCGAGCATGGTGGTTCTAGCGCATAACCAGAAATGAACGCAGATGGGATACGTGCCGCTGGGCCTGGCCCGAGCGGCTTGGGGATGATGCAGCCTGAGGGGCGCCCCCAACAAGGTAAGCTAACGACATAGAATAAAAAGGGATACACGCCGCAGGGACGGACCCATGCAGCCTGGGAATAATGCAGCCCTGGGGGCGCTCCCAGTTGGAAGTAAAACTTGAAAGATGTCACCTGATGACGCTGAAGATGAAGGGGTGTTGGTGTAGCAGACTCGGTGGGCTGTGGAAGCCGATCCTCATGAGCCCCCAGGCCCAGGAGCCTCGGGAGGCTCCGGAGGCGCTGGCGGCTCCTCGCGGGCCATCTCCACCCCTGCCAGGGCAGCGAAACGCCTGGCCTCTCGTGCCTCCGTGATGCCCCTAATGAGGCGCTGGTACGCGTCAGCCGCGTTCGGCAAGCCGTAAGGCATGCGAACGTAGCTATGGGGTGGACCTCCACAGCGCCCCACTCGCGAGGGCCAGAGGCGCTCCAGGGAGGCGACTCGGTTGAGCCCTGGTATGTCGATGCAGACACGCAGCCCACCATCCTCGCCTGGATGGGGAGCCACTGCTGGCAGGCGGCGGCCGCCTTTCATGACTCTTGACTCCTGTAGCTCCTGAATGGCCTTGCTGACGAACTCCTGAGGGTCTGGATCTCCTTGCCTTGCTCCTTCTTGAGGGAAACATGCTTCAAAACACGCCTCCATGTGGTGCCCAAGCGCCTCCCTCGTGACCCTAACTAGGTCGGTGGCCCTCCAGGGGAGAGCCCCCGAGCCCTGCCTGAGGAGGGCACCGGGCGCGCTTTCCTATGCGATGGAGGGAGGCTCCCCCTGGGCAGGCGCGGGCCCAAAGGGGCCTGCCTCCTGAGTGGTTGGGCCGAACGATGTCTTCTTCTTCTTGGGGGCGGCCTCGGGAAGCTTCCTGCTTCCGCGATCCGGGTCTTCCAGTGATGCGGCCTGAAAGGCTCATTCTAGGGAACACACCGCGTCCTTCTCTTTACAGGGCACCGTGATGACTCCGCCGCTTCCTGGTATCTTGAGGACGTTGTAGCCGTGGTGAGTTATGGCCATGAACTTGGCCAGCGCTGGGTACCCAAGGATGGCGTTGTACGGTAGGCAAATGTGGGCGACGTTGAAGTCGATGAGCTTGGTGCGGTAGTTGTCACGTGCCCCAAAGATGACAGGGAGGCGGACCTGCCCAATCAGGACCGTGGAGCCGTCGGTGATACCGGAGAAAGGCTTGGTTGGCTGAAGCTGGCTGTAGGGCACTTGGAGGTTGTTGAACGTCTCCACGGACAGGACGTTGAGCCCTGCTCCTCCATCGATGAGGGTCTTGGTGACCACCACATTGCTGATGATTGGGGAACAAAGCATCGGGAGGACTCCGGCTGTAGCCGCACACTTGAGCTGATCTGCTGAGCTGAACGTGATGGCGCACGCCGACCACCTGAGGGGGCGCGTGGCTTCGAGCCTGGGGAGGACTGCATTCACTTTGCGGGCGAACTGCTTGAAGATGCACTGAGAGGCGGGGGCTTGTGCTCCGCCCAAGATGCAGGCGATCGCGCGCGGCTCCTGGAAGCCCCCAGCCTCCTCGTCCTGGTGGCGGTCCTCGTTTCTCCTTGGCTGCGGCGGCAGCAGTGGGAGGCCTGCGTTGCCTTGCGGGCGATCCTCGCGAGGCTGATCCCTCCAGTCTCCCTCGCGAGGCTGATCCCTCCATCCTATCTCGCGAGGCGGGTCTTGCCAGTGATCTTCGCGAGGTTGGTCGCGCCACCCTTGGCGCGGGCCACGGTCTTCCCAGCGTCCTGCGTTCCTTCCTCCTCCTCGACCGTAGCCCCGGTCACCGCGGTCGGGGCGACGGCCGATCCTTCCTTCTCGCACGGCTCGGAGTTCTTGACATTCGTTGGTGTTGTGGGTGTGGAGGTCGTGGTACACACAGTACCGGCTGCCCTTGGAAGGTTCGGGCTGATCTCTGCCCCGCTTGGGTGTCTGGTTCTGCCGCGAGCACGGCAACCCCCTTGCACTTCACATCCTTGGCATTGGGCTTCTTCTCTTCTGGGTCTGCGGTAGGCAGCTCGAGGAGGGAGAGACGCCCTTCCTCAGCCCTGGCGCACTTGTTTGCCAAGTTGAACAGCTCCAAGGAAGTGCACAGGTCTTCATGCATCGCCAGCTCCTCCTTCATCTTGACGTCGCGCACGCCGTCGGAGAAGGCCGAGATGATGGCCTCCTCAGTCACCTTGGGAATCTTGAGGCGTGCGTTGTTGAAGCGATGGATGTACTTCTGCAGGGTTTCCCCGGGCTGTTGCTTGATGCGGTGCATGTCGCTCACGGCGGGTGGCCAGTCGCGGGTGCCTTGGAAGTTGGCGATGAAGCGGGTGCGCATCTCGTCCCAGGAGGAGATTGTGCCTGGCGCCAGGTTCAGGAGCCAGGTGCGGGCCCCGTCCTTGAGCGCCATGGGAAACCAGTTCACCATGACCTTCTCGTCTTCGTTGGCAGCTTTGATGCCCAGCTCGTAGAGCTGGAGGAACTCTGCAGGGTCAGCCGTGCCGTCGTAGCGAGGAGGCAAGTCTGGCTTGAACTTGTCGGGCCACGCGACGCTGCGTAGCTCGGTGGTGAAGGCGCGGCAGCCTGCTGGGGCCACGGGAGGCCTTGGGTGATGGGGAGCTTGGTCTTGCATGTCCCCACGCGCTACAGCTGGGAGCAGCGCGGGGTCTTGACGCGCTGGAGCAGGAGCATGGTCGCGACGTGCTGGAGCAGGGAGCGCCCGGGCAGCTTCTTGCGGGCGAGGGACTTCTTGGCAGCTCTGCTCTTGCCGCGCTGGCACCTGACGGAGCGGGTCCCGCCCAGGGGCCCCGCACCTTGGGGCCATGGCATCTTCTTGAGGAGGAGGCAGCCGGGGCGCCGCCGGAGCCTCATCACCCTCGCGGGGCGGGGTGCGGTGCAGTGGAACGGACGGCGCTGGAGAGCCCCCTGCGGCGCGGACGAGCTCGGCGATGCGGTCGAGCCATTCTTCATAGACGTCGTCGACGGGACGGTAGCGCAGGAGCTCGTTCGCCGCGATGAGCGCAACTCGAGCCTCCATGGGTGCGCGGAGCGCGCGGGACGAAGAACCAGCTAGGGTGAGCGAGGGAGTTGCGGTGCGGCCGTCTTGCCGCACGGACGGATGCTGAGACAATGCTTGTTGTTCGTCCCCCGCCGGGCCGGTGGCGGCGTTGACGGCAGGTGACGGGGAACGGCGTGGATGCCCGCCGACAGGGGCCGTCTGGGCGACACGGGAAGCGAGTGCGGCCCGGCGCTCGGCGCGGGCCCGACGAGCGTCAGACATGGGCGTGATGGTCGGAGGAGAACGGGACGGTGGAAGACGAATTCCGGCGCACCCCTACCTGGCGCGCCAAATGTTGGATTTCGGGTTCCGGCAGACCCTTGAGGTTCGAACACTGGGGTGCGCGCGGAGATTTCGCCTCCTACCTACCTGCGCCCCTCCGCCATGCTAGGATCTAAAACTAAGGAAAGAACAACACAAGAGACACAGGGTTTATACTGGTTCGGGCCACCGTTGTGGTGTAATACCCTACTCCAGTGTGTGGTGTGGTGGATTGCCTCTTGGGCTGATGATGATGAACAATACAAGGAAGAACAGCCTCGCGAGGGTCTGTTCTTGGCTGGGGCGATGAACTGCTCGGAGGAGTTCAGTCACCTTTCTCTCTCTCTCTCTCTCTCTCTCTCTCTCTCTGCTTCCGACCAACCGACCTCGAACCCCTTGCTATGTGGGTGGCTGGTCCTATTTATAGAGGCCCTGGTCCTCTTCCCAAATATCGAGCGGGAAGGGAGCTAACAATGGCGGGCTAATTTGAAGGGGGACAGCAAGTATCAGCTATCCTGACAAAAGTAGTCTTCGCCTGCGCAAAGCTCTGGTGATGACGCCGTCTTGGGCTCCACGGTGACCTCCGTCTCGTAGTCCTCCTAGTCTTGGTCTTGTTGCACCGAAATGGCAACCTTTGCCTGATGCCTCGGTACTCCACGACTGTGCTTGCCCCCTTTGCACCAAAGAGGAAAGGAGGACGCTGCGCGGGCTGGCACCCGCCTGGCGCCCTGAGTCGTCATGGCTTGCGTCACGGGCACCTCATGAGGTACCCCGCCTTGATCTCTCCGCCTCCTCGTGAGCCAGCCTGACAAGGCCGTGCCTGAGGAAGCTCCGCGTCGTCCGCCCCGTGAGGCTTGGCCCCTTACGAGGGTCTTGGGTTTGTGTTGGTGAAGACGGGCCATGCTGGGCCCCCCTTTCAGCCACGCCGCAGGCCGCAGGCAGGCAAGTCTGGGGACCCCCGTTCCCAGAACGCCGACACCCCCGGTACTCCGGAAAATGCCCGAACCTATCCGAAATCTTTCCGGTGTCCAAACTTAACCTTCCAATATATCATTCTTTATGTCTTGACCATTTCCAGACTCCTCGTCATGTCCGTGATCACATTCGGGACTCCGAACAACCTTCGGTACATCAAATCACATAAGTCACAATACATATCATCATCGAACGTTAAGCGTGCGGACCCTATGGGTTCTAGAACTATGTAGACATGACCGACACTCATCTCCGGTCAATAACCAATAGCGGAACCTGGATGATCATATTGGTTCATACATATTCTACGAAGATCTTTATCGGTCAAACCGCATAACAATATACATTGTTCCCTTTGTCATTGGTATGTTACTTGCCCGAGATTCGATCGTCGGTATCATCATACCTAGTTCAATCTCGTTACCGGCAAGTATCTTTACTTGTTCTGTAATGCAACATCCTGCAACTAACTCATTAGTCACATTGCTTGCAAGACTTATAGTGATGTGCATTACCAAGAGGGCCCAGCGATACCTCTCTGACAATCGGAGTGACAAATCCTAATCTCGATCTATGCCAACACAACAAACACCATCGGAGACACCTGTAGAGCATCTTTATAATCACCCAGTTACGTTGTGACGTTTGATAGCACACTAAGTGTTCCTCCGGTATTCGGGAGTTGCATAATCTCATAGTCATAGGAACATGTGTAAGTTATGGAGAAAGCAATAGCAATAAACTAAACAATCATAATGCTAAGCTAACGGATGGGTCATGTCAATCACATCATTCTCTAATGATGTGATCCCGTTTATCAAATGACAACTCACGTCTATGGTTAGGAAACTTAATCATCTTTGATTAACGAGCTAGTCAAGTAGAGGCATACTAGTGACACTATGTTTGTCTATGTATTCACACATGTACTAAGTTTCCGGTTAATACAATTCTAGCATGAATAATAAACATTTATCATGATATAAGGAAATATAAATAACAACTTTATTATTGCCTCTAGGGCATATTTCCTTCAGTCTCCCACTTGCACTAGAGTCAATAATCTTGATTACATAGTAATGATTCTAACACCCATGGAGTCTTGGTGCTGATCATGTTTTGCTTCTGAGAGAGGCTTAGTCATCGGGTCTGCAACATTCAGATCTGTATGTATCTTGCAAATCTCTATGTCTCCTTCCTTGACTTGATCGCGGATTGAATTGAAGCGTCTCTTGATGTGCTTGGTTCTCTTGTGAAATCTGGATTCCTTTGCCAAGGCAATTTCACCAGTATTGTCACAAAAGATTTTCATTGGATCCAATGCACTAGGTATTACACCTAGATCAGATATGAACTCCTTCATCCAGACTCCTTCATTTGCTGCTTCTGAAGCAACTATGTATTCCGCTTCACACGTAGATCCCGCCACGACGCTCTGCTTAGAACTGCACCAACTGACAGCTCCACCATGCAATAAAAATACGTATCCGGTTTGTGACTTAGAGTTATCCGGATCATTGTCAAAGCTTGCATTGATGTAACCGTTTACGACGAGCTCTTTGTCACCTCCATATACGAGAAACATATCCTTAGTCCTTTTTAGGTATTTCATGATATTCTTGACCGCTGTCCAGTGATCCACTCCTGGATTACTTTGGTACCTCCCTGCTAAACTAATAGCAAGGCACACATCAGGTCTGGTACACAACATTGCATACATGATATAACTTATGGCTGAGGCATAGGGCATGACTCTCTATCTTCTGCGGTGGTCGGGCATTGAGCCTGACTCAACTTCACACCTTGTAACACAGGTAAGAACCCTTTCTTTGCTAGATCAATTTTGAACTTCTTCAAAACTTTATCAAGGTATGTGCTTTGTGAAAGTACAATTAAGCGCCTTGGTCTATCTCTATAGATCTTGATGCCCAATATATAAGCAGCTTCACCGAGGTCTTTCATTGAAAATTTCTTATTCAAGTATCCTTTTATGCTATTCAGAAGTTCAGTATCATTTCCAATCAACAATATGTCATCCACATATAATATCAGAAATGCTACAGAGCTCCCACTCACTTTCTTATAAATACAGGCTTCTCCAAAAGTCTGTATAAAACCATATGCTTTGATAACACTATCAAAGCGTATATTCCAACTCCGAGATGCTTGCACCAGTCCATAAATGGATCGCTGGAGCTTACACACTTTGTTTGCACCTCTTGGATCGACAAAACCTTCTGGTTGCATCATATACAACTCTTCTTTAAGATATCCATTAAGGAATGCAGTTTTGACATCCAATTGCCAAATTTCATAATCATAAAATGCGGCAATTGCTAACATGATTCGGACGGACTTAAGCATCGCTACGGGTGAGAAGGTCTCATCATAGTCAGCTCCTTGAACTTGTCGAAAACCTTTCTCAACAAGTCAAGCTTTGTAGACAGTAATATTACCATTGGTGTCAGTCTTCTTCTTGAAGATCCATTTATTCTCTACGGCTTGCCGATCATTGGGCAAGTCAACCAAAGTCCATACTTTTTTCTCATACATGGATCCCATCTCAGATTTCATGACCTCAAGCCATTTTGCGGAATCTGGGCTCATCATCGCTTCCTCATAGTTCGCAGGTTCGTCATGGTCAAGTAACATGACTTCCAGAACAGGATTACCGTACCACTCTGGTGCGGATCTTACTCTGGTTGACCTACGAGGTTTGGTAGTAACTTGATCAGAAGTTTCATGATCATCATCATTAGCTTCCTCACTAGTTTGTGTAGGAATCACTCGAACTGATTTCTGTGATGAACTACTTTCCAATAAGGGAGCATGTACAATTACCTCATCAAGTTCTACTTTCCTCCCACTCACTTCTTTTGAGAGAAACTCCTTCTCTAGAAAGGATCCATTCTTAGCAATGAATATCTTGCCTTCGAATCTGTGATAGAAGGTGTACCCAACAGTCTCCTTTTGGTATCCTATGAAGACATATTTCTCCGATTTGGGTTCGAGCTTACCAGGTTGAAGCTTTTTCACATAAGCATCTGATACGTCTCCAACGTATCTATAATTTTTGATTGCTCCATGCTATATTATCTACTGTTTTGGACTATATTGGGCTTTATTTTCCACTTTTATATTATTTTTGGGACTAACCTATAAACCGGAGGCCCAGCCCAGAATTGCTGTTTTTTTGGCTATTTTCAGTGTTTCGGAGAAACAGAATATCAAACGGAGTCCAAACGGTATAAAACCTTCGGGGACGTGATTTTCTCACCGAACGTGATCCAGGAGACTTGGACGCTACTCCAAGGAGTCAAAGAGGAGGTCACGAGGGTGGGGGCCCCCCCTAGGGCGCGCCCCCTGCCTCGTGGGCCCCTCGGTGCTCCACCGACGTACTCCTTCCTCCTATATATACACACGTACCCCCAAATGATCAGAACAGGAGCCAAAAACCTAATTCCACCGCCGCAACTTTCTGTATCCACAAGATCCCATCTTAGGGACTGTTCCGGAGCTCCGCCGGAGAGGGCCGTCATCACGGAGGGCTTCTACATCATCCTAGCCTCTCCGATGAAGTGTGAGTAGTTTACCTCAGACCTTCGGGTCCATAGTTAGTAGCTAGATGGCTTCTTCTCTCTCTTCGAATCTCAATACAAAGTTCTCCCCCTCTCTTGTGGAGATCTATTCGATGTAATCTTCTTTTTGTGGTGTGTTTGTTGAGATCGATGAATTGTGGGTTTATGATCAAGTCTATCTATGAATAATATTTGAATCTTCTCTGAATTCTTTTATGTATGATTGGTTATCTTTGCAAGTCTCTTCGAATTATCCGTTTGGTTTGGCCAACTAGATTGGTAGTTCTTGCCATGGGAGAAGTGCTTAGCTTTGGGTTCGATCTTGCGGTGTCCTTTCCCAGTGACAGAAGGGGCAGCAAGGCACGTATTGCATCATTGCCATCGAGGATAACAAGATGGGGTTTATTTCATATTGCATGAATTTATCTCTCTACATCATGTCATCTTGCTTAAGGCGTTACTCTGTTTTTAACTTAATACTCTAGATGCATGCTGGATAGCGGTCGATGAGTGGAGTAATAGTAGTAGATGCAGAATCGTTTCGGTCTACTTTCCACGGACGTGATGCCTATATACATGATCATGCCTAGATATTCTCATAACTATGCTCAATTCTATCAATTGCTCAACAGTAATTTGTTCACCCACCGTAGAATACTTATGCTCTTGAGAGAAGCCACTAGTGAAACCTATGGCCCCCGGGTCTATTCTCATCATATCAATCTCCATCACTTTAATCTTGCTTTGCTTTTTTAATTTGCCTTTACTTTTTTACTTTGCATCTTTATATCAAAAATACCAAAAATATTATATCTATCAGATCTCACTCTCGTAAGTGACCGTGAAGGGACTGACAACCCCTAATCGCGTTGGTTGCGAGTAGCTATCGTTCTGTGCAGGTACGAGGGACTTGAGCGTGGCCTCCTACTGGATTGATACCTTGGTTCTCAAAAACTGAGGGAAATACTTACGCTACTCTGCTTCATCATCCCTTACTCTTCGGGGAAAACCAACGCAAGCTCAATACGTAGCAAGAAGGATTTCTGGCTCCGTTCCCGGGGAGTCTACGCAAAAAGTCAACATACCAAGTACCCATCGCAATCCCTATCTCTCGCATTATATTATTTGCCATTTGCCTCTCGTTTTCCTCTCCCCCACTTCACCCTTTCTGTTTTATTCGCCCTCTCTCTCTATCCTCCCTCTCTATTTGCCTCTTTTCCCTCGCCATGTCAGAACCAAAAAGAGTTGGGGGTTCTCTCCCAAGTTCTAGTGCTTTAGACAATCCTGCTATCTTATCTAAACTCATGAATCGGAATGCTATGGAACAACTTACCGGAGTTATCAATGAGAACCTTAGTAATTTTGATGAAGATGATTTTGGAATTTTTCGTTATTTACTTGATGAATCTTTGAAAGATGCTTCGGATAGGCTGTTAAGGATCCGGGCTAGCTATGTACCCCAATATCAAATTGAGGTTTACTTAAAAAGCTTTTATGTTGGGCTACCCGCTTCGTTCAAACAAGTTTTAGATTCTATTTTCACGGGGGGTTTTCTTTAAGGGGATCCCATAGATACCTACGAGAGGATGAAAACTATATTTGGGCACCCCATTAATGAGAAAGCTGAAATCACATCTCTCTTGCTTCTTACCAAAAAGAATCTATTAAAGAAATAAAAGCTAGCCTAGATGCCAATTTCCGCAACATTCTTAATCTATATTCTACCATGAATGGACATGTACTCTATCAAAATAGAAAGATTAATTCCATAGACAACAAGTTTGCTCTCTTTTTCTCTAAAACTAAATATGGCAATACCTAGATCTATCCTCGCTTTTATGCCTAGCTAGGGGCGTTAAACGATAGCGCTTGTTGGGAGGCAACCCAAATTTATTTTTCTTTCTTTCTTTTTGCTCCTGTTTAGTAATAAATAAATTATTTAGCCTCTGTTTTGGTTGTGTTTTTTTGTGTTTAATTAGTGTTTGTGCCAAGTAGAACCGTTGGGAAGACTTGGGGAAAGTCTTGTTGAACTTGCTGTAAAAAACAGAAACTTTAGCGCTCACGAGAACTGCCGTCATTTTTATCTGGAGAGTGCTATTTAGTTAATTATTTTTGCAGATGATTAATAGAAAAATTCCTCACGTCCAGAAATTTATTTTATAATTTTTGGGGTTCCAGATCTTGCGCTAGCTACAGATTACTACAGACTGTTCTGTTTTTGACAGATTCTGTTTTTCGTGTGTTGTTTGCTTATTTTGATGAATCTATGGTTAGTAAAATAGTTTATAATCCATAGAGAAGTTGTAATACAGTAGGTTTAACACCAATATAAATAAAGAATGAGTTCATTACAGTACCTTTAAGTGGTCTTTTGTTTTCTTTCGCTAACGGCGCTCACGAGTTTTCTGCTTTAAGTTTTGTGTTGTGAAGTTTTCAAGTTTTGGGTGAATTCTTATGATGGATTATGGAACAAGGAGTGGCAAGAGCCTAAGCTTGGGGATGCCCATGGCACCCCCAAGATAATCCAAGGACACCAAAAATTCAAAGCTTGGGGATGCCCTGGAAGGCATCCCCTCTTTCGTCCACTTCCATCAGTAATTTACTTGGAGCTATATTTTTATTCACCAACATGATATGTGTTTTGCTTGGAGCGTCTTGTATTATTTGTGTCTTTATGTCTTAGTATGCCACAATCATCCTTGCTGTACACACCTTTTGAGAGAGCATACATGAATTAAAATTTGATAGAATACTCTATGTGCTTCACTTATATCTTTTGAGCTAAGTAGTTTTGCTCTATGTGCTTCACTTATATCTTTTGAGCGTTATAATTTTGCTCTATGTGTTTCACTCAGATCTTTTAGAGCACGGTGGTGGATTTGTTTTAAAGAAACTATTGATCTCTCATGCTTCACTTAAATTATTTTGAGAGTCTCTTAATAGCATGGTAATTTGCTTAATAATAATATGCTTGGTATTCAAGATTTGTGAAACTTTCTTTTGAGTGTGTTGAATACTAAGAAAAGATTGAAGCATGATAATTGTTTTGAGATATGAAGGTGATAATATTAAAGTCATGCTAGTTGAGTAGTTGTGAATTTAAAGAATACTTGTGTTAAAGTTTGTGATTCCCGTAGCATGCACGTATGGTGAACCGTTATGTGATGAAGTCGGAGCATGATTTATTTATTGATTGTCTTCCTTATGAGTGGCGGTCGGGGACGAGCGATGGTCTTTTCCTACCAATCTATCCCCCTAGGAGCATGTGCGTAATACTTTGCTTTGATAACTTCTAGATTTTTGCAATAAGTATATGAGTTCTTTATGACTAATGTTGAGTCCATGGATCATACGCACTCTCACCCTTCCACCTTTGCTAGCCTCTCTAATACCACGCACCTTTCGCCGGTATCATACACCTACCATATACCTTCCTAAAAACAGCCACCATACCTACCTATTATGGAATTTCCATAGCCATTCTGAGATATATTGCCATGCAACTTTCCACCATCTAGTTCATCATGACACATTCATCATTGTCATATTGCTTAGCATGATCATGTAGTTGATATAGTATTTGTGGCAAAGCCACCATTCATAATTTTTTCATACTTGTCACTCTTGATTCATTGCATATCCCGGTACACCGCCGGAGGCATTCATATAGAGTCATACCTTGTTCTAGTAATCGAGTTGTAATCATTGAGTTGTAAATAAATAAAAGTGTGATGATCATCATTTAATAGAGCATTGTCCCAAAAAAAAGAGAAAGGCCAAAAAAAGAGAAAGGTCAAATAAAAAAGGGAAAGGCCAAAAAAAAAGACCAAAAAAAGGGGCAATGCTACTATCCTTTTACCACACTTGTGCTTCAAAGTAGCACCATGATCTTCATAGTAGAGAGTCTCTCATGTTATCACTTTCATATACTAGTGGGAATTTTACATTATAGAACTTGGCTTGTATATTCCAATGATGGGCTTCCTCAAATTGCCCTAGGTCTTCATGAGCAAGCAAGTTGGATGCACACCCACTAGTTTCTTTTGTTGAGCTTTCATACATTTATAGCTCTAGTGCATCCGTTGCATGGCAATCCCTACTCACTCACATTGATATCTATTGATGGGCATCTCCATAGGCCATTGGTACGCCTAGTTGATGTGAGACTATCTTCTCCTTTTTGTCTTCTCCACAACCACCATTCTATTCCACCTATAGTGCTATATCCATGGCTCACGCTCATGTATTGCGTGAAGATTGAAAAAGTTTTGAAAAAGTTAGAGTATGAAACAATTGCTTGGCTTGTCATCGGGGTTGTGCATGATCTAAATACTTTGTGTGGTGAAGATAGAGCATAGCCAGACTATATGATTTTGTAGGGATAACTTTCTTTGGCCATGTTATTTTGAGAAGACATAATTGCTTTGTTAGTATGCTTGAAGTATTATCATTTTTTATGTCAATATAAACTTTTGTCTTGAATCTTTTGAATC
Source organism: Triticum aestivum (assembly GCF_018294505.1). Taxonomy (NCBI): domain Eukaryota; kingdom Viridiplantae; phylum Streptophyta; class Magnoliopsida; order Poales; family Poaceae; genus Triticum; species Triticum aestivum. The sequence goes on along the minus strand of NC_057812.1, from coordinate 462,195,607 downwards.
TGAATATTCATATCACAATTAAGAAGATTTGCATTGAAATTATGCCAAGTAGCACTCCGCATCAAAAATTCTCTTTTTATCATTTACCTACTCGAGGACGAGCAGGAATTAAGCTTGGGGATGCCTGATATGTCTCCAACGTATCTATAATTTTTGATTGCTCCATTCTATATTATCTACTGTTTTGGACTATATTGGGCTTTATTTTCCACTTTTATATTATTTTTGAGACTAACCTATTAACCGGAGGCCCAGCCCAGAATTGCTGTTTTTTTGCCTATTTTCAGTGTTTCAGAGAAACAGAATATCAAACGGAGTCCAAACGGAATAAAACCTTCGGGAACGTGATTTTCTCACCGAACGTGATCCAGGAGACTTGGACCCTACTCCAAGGAGTCAAAGAGGAGGTCACGGGGGTGGGGGCGCCCCCCCTAGGGCGCGCCCCCTGCCTCGTGGGCCCCTCGGTGCTCCACCGACGTACTCCTTCCTCCTATATATACACACATACCCCCAAACGATCAGAACAGGAGCCAAAAACCTAATTCCACCGCCGCAACTTTCTGTATCCACGAGATCCCATCTTGGGGCCTGTTCCGGAGCTCCGCCGGAGAGGGCCGTCATCACGGAGGGCTTCTACATCATCCTAGCCTCTCCGATGAAGTGTGAGTAGTTTACCTCAGACCTTCGGGTCCATAGTTAGTAGCTAGATGGCTTCTTCTCTCTCGTTGAATCTCAATACAAAGTTCTCCCCCTCTCTTGTGGAGATCTATTCGATGTAATCTTCTTTTTTGCGGTGTGTTTGTTGAGACCGATGAATTGTGGTTTTACGATCAAGTCTATCTATGAATAATATTTGAATCTTCTATGAATTCTTTTATGTATGATTGGTTATCTTTGCAAGTCTCTTCAAATTATCTGTTTGGTTTGCCCAACTAGATTGGTAGTTCTTGCCATGGGAGAAGTGCTTAGCTTTGGGTTCGATCTTGGGGTGTCCTTTCCCAGTGACAGAAGGGGCAGCAAGGCACGTATTGCATCGTTGCCATCGAGGATAACAAGATGGGGTTTATTTCATATTGCATGAATTTATCTCTCTACATCATGTCATCTTGCTTAAGGCGTTACTCTGTTTTTAACTTAATACTCTAGATGCATGCTGGATAGCGGTCGATGAGTGGAGTAATAGTAGTAGATGCAGAATCGTTTTGGTCTACTTTCCACGGACGTGATGCCTATATACATGATCATGCCTAGATATTCTCATAACTATGCTCAATTCTATCAATTGCTCAACAGTAATTTGTTCACCCACCGTAGAATACTTATGCTCTTGAGAGAAGACACTAGTGAAACCTATGGCCCCCGGGTCTATTCTCATCATATCAATCTCCATCACTTTAATCTTGCTTTGCTTTTTTACTTTGACTTTACTTTTTACTTTGCATCTTTATATCAAAAATACCAAAAATATTATATCTATCAGATCTCACTCTCGTAAGTGACCGTGAAGGGATTGACAACCCCTAATCGCATTGGTTGCGAGTAGCTATCGTTTTGTGCAGGTATGAGGGACTTGAGCGTGGCCTCCTACTAGATTGATACCTTGGTTCTCAAAAATTGAGGGATATACTTACGCTACTCTGCTGCATCATCCCTTCCTCTTCGGGGGAAAACCAACGTAATCTCAAGACGTAGCAGCATCGCAGCCCCAAACTTTAAGAAACGACAACTTGGGTTTCTTGCCAAACCACAGTTCATATGGTGTTGTCTCAATGGATTTAGATGGTGCCCTATTTAACGTGAATGCGGTCGTCTCTAAAGCATAACCCCAAAATGATAGCGGCAAATCAGTAAGAGACATCATAGATTGCACCTTATCTATAAAGTGCGGTTACGACGTTCGAACACACCATTACGCTGTGGTGTTCCAGGTGGCGTGAGTTGCGAAAATATTCCGCATTGTTTCAAATGAAGACCAAACTTATAACTCAAATATTCTCCTCCACGGTCTAATCGTAGAAACTTAATTTTCTTGTTACAATGTTCCACTTCACTCTGAAATTCTTTGAACTTTTCAAATGTTTCAGACTTATGTTTCATCAAGTAGACATACCCATATCTGCTCAAATCATTTGTGGAGGTCAGAAAATAACGATACCCGCCACGAGCATCAACACTCATCGAACCGCATACATCAGTATGTATTATTTCCAATAAGTCTGTTGCTCGTTCCATTGTTCTGGAGAACGGAGTCTTAGTCATTTGGCCCATGAGGCATGGTTTGCAAGCATCAAGTGATTCATAATCAAGTGATCCCAAAAGCCCATCAGCATGGAGTTTCTTCATGCGGTTTACACCAATATGACCTAAACGGCAGTGCCACAAATAAGTTGCACTATCATTATTAAACTTATATCTTTTGGCTTCAATACTATGAATATGTGTATCACCACTATCAAGATTTAGTAAAAATAGACCACTCATCAAGGGTGCATGACCATAAAATATATTACTCATATAAACAGAACAACCATTATTCTCTGATTTAAATTAATAACCGTCTCGCATCAAACAAGATCCAAATATAATGTTCATGCTTAACGCTGGCACCAAATAACAATTATTCAGGTCCAAAACTAATCCCGAAGGTAGATGTAGAGGTAGGGTGCCGACGGAGATCACATCGACTTTGGAACCATTTCCCATGTGCATTGTCACCTCGTCCTTAGCCAATCTTCGCTTAATCTGTAGCCTCTGCTTCGAGTTGCAAATATTAGCAACAGAACCAGTATCAAATACCCAGGCGCTACTGTGAGCATTAGTAAGGTACACATCAATAACATATATATCAAATATACCTTTCACTTTGCCATCCTTCTTATCCGCCAAATACTTGGGGCAGTTCCGCTTCCAGTGACCGGTCCCTTTGCAGTAGAAGCACTCAGTCTCAGGCTTAGGTCCAGACTTGGGCTTCTTCACTTGAGCAACAACTTGCTTGTCGTTCTTATTGAAGTTCCCCTTCTTCCCTTTGCCCTTCTTCTTGAAACCGGTGGTCTTGTTCACCATCAACACTTGATGCTCCTTCTTGATTTCTACCTCCGCAGCCTTTAGCATCGCGAAGAGCTCGGGAATTGTCTTATCCATCCCTTGCATATTATAGTTCATCACGAAGCTTTTGTAGCTTGGTGGTAGTGATTGAAGAACTCTGTCAATGACACTATCAGCCGGAAGATTAACTCCCAGCTGAGTCAAGTGATTGTGGTACCCAGACATTCTGAGTATGTGCTCATTGAGAGAACTGTTCTCCTCCATTTTGCAGCTGTAGAACTTATTGGAGACTTCATATCTCTCAATCCGGGCATTTGCTTGAAATATTAACTTCAACTCCTGGAACATCTCATATGCTCCATGGCGTTCAAAACGTCGTTGAAGTCCTGGTTCTAAGCCGTAAAGCATGGCACACTGAACTATCGAGTAGTCACCAGCTTTGCTCTACCAGGTCTTCATAACATTTGGAGTAGCTCCTGTAGTGGGTTTGGCACCTAAAGGTGCTTCCAGGACGTAATTCTTCTATGCAGCAATGAGGATAATCCTCAAGTTACGGACCCAGTCTGTGTAGTTGCTACCATCATCTTTCAACTTAGCTTTCTCTAGGAACGCATTAAAATTCAATAGAACAACAACACGGGCCATTTTTCTACAACAACATAGACATGCAAAAATACTACCAGGTACTAAGTTCATGATAAATTAAAGTTCAATTAATCATATTACTTAAGAACTCCCACTTAGATAGACATCCCTCTAATCATCTAAGTGATAACGTGATCCATATCAACTAAACCATGTCCGATCATCAGGTGAGATGGAGTAGTTTTCAATGATGAACATCATTATGTTGATCATATCTACTATATGATGCACACTCGACCTTTTGGTCTCAGTGTTCTGAGGCCATATCTGCATATGCCAGGCTCGTCAAGTTTAACCCGAGTATTCTGCTTGTGCAAAACTGGCTTGCACCCGCTGTATGTGAATGTAGAGCTTATCACACCCGATCATCACGTGGTGTCTCGGCACGACGAACTGTAGCAACGGTGCATACTCAGGGAAAACACTTATACCTTGAAATTTAGTAAGAGACCATCTTATAATGCTACCGTCATACTAAGCAAAATAAAATGCAAAAAGGATAAACATCACATGCAATCAATATAAGTGATATGATATGGCCATCATCATCTTGTGCCTTTGATCTCCATGTCCAAAGCACCGTCATGATCACCATCGTCACCGGCTTGACACCTTGATCTCCATCGTAGCATCGTTGTCGTCTCGCCAACTATTGCTTCCACGACTATCGCTACCGCTTAGTGATAAAGTAAAGCAATTACATGGCGTTTGCAATTCATACAATAAAGCGACAACCATATGGCTCGTGCCAGTTGTCGATAACTATGTTACAAAACATGATCATATCATGCAACAATTTATATAATCATGCCTTGACCATATCACATCACAACATGCCCTGCAAAAACAAGTTAGAAGTCCTCTACTTTGTTGTTGCAAGTTTTACGTGGCTGCTACGGGCTTAGTAAGAACCGTTCTTACCTACGTATCAGAAAACCACAATGCGGTATAGTGATTGCTTTTTGATCTTCAGAAAGAACCATGTTCATTGAATCCGATTCAACTAAAGTTGGAGAAACTGACACCCGCCAGCCACCTGTGTGCAAAGCACGTCAGTAGAACCAGTCTCATGAACGCAGTCAAGTAATGTCGGTCCGGGCCGCTTCATCCAACAATAATGCCGAATCAAGAAACAGCTAGTGACGGCAAGCAATATGTATATACCCATGCCCACAACTCCTTTGTGTTCTACTCGTGCATATAACATCTACGCACAGACCTGGCTCGGATGCCACTGTTGGGGAACACAGTATTTCAAAATTTTGCATTTTTGCCTATGATCACGCAAGATCTATCTAGGAGATGCATAGCAACAAGAGGGGAGAGTGTGTCTATGTACCCTTGTAGACCGAAAGCGGAAGCGTTGAGTAACGCGGTTGATGTAGTCGAACGTCTTCGCGATCCAACTGATCAAGTACCGAACGCATGTCACCTCCACGATCTGCACACGTTCAACTCGATGACGTCCCTCGAACTCTAGATCCACCTGAGGTTGAGGGAGAGCTTCGTCAGCACGACGACATGTTGATGGTGATGATGAAGTTACCAATGCAGGGCTTCGCCTAAGCACTATGACAATATGACTGAGGTGGAAATCTGTGGAGGGGGGCACCGCACACGGCTAAGAAATCAACTTGTGTGTCTATGGGGTGCCCCCTCCCCCGTATATAAAGGAGTGGAGGAGGGGGCTGGCCGGCCTCATAGGGCGCGCCCCAAGGGGGGAATCCTACTCCTACTAGGAGTAGGTTCCCCCCTTTCCTAGTCCAACTAGGAGGGGGGAGTAAAGGGAAGAGGGGAAGAAGGAAAGGGGGGCCGACCCCCCTCCCCAATTCGGATTGGGCTTGGGGGCGTGCCTCTCCTCTTGGCCGCCTTATCTCTCTTCCACTAAAGCCCATGAAGGCCCATTAACCCCCGGGGGGTTCCGGTAACCCCCCGGTACTCCGGAAAATGCCCGAACCTATCCGGTGTCCAAACATAACCTTCCAATATATGAATCTTTATGTCTTGACCATTTCGAGACTCCTCGTCATGTACGTGATCACATCCGGGACTTTGAACAACCTTCGGTACATCAATTCACATAACTCACAATACATATCATCATCAAACGTTAAGCATGCGGACCCTACGAGTTCGAGAACTATGTAGACATGACCGACACTCATCTCCGGTCAATAACCAATAGCTGAACCTGGATGCTCATATTGGTTCCTACATATTCTACGAAGATCTTTATTGGTCAAACCGAAATACCAATATATGTTGTTCACTTTGTCATCGATATTGAAAGGATCGATATAGTTGACTAGAGGGAGGGGGGTGAATAGGCAACTAACATTTTGTAGTTTTTCTTTACCAATTTAAACTTTGCATCAAAGTAGGTTGTCTAGATATGCAACTAGGTGAGTAACCTATATTATGCAACAAGAACAAGTACACAAGCAAGCAAGGAATATAACACGAAGAAGCTTGCACAAGTAAAGGCACGAGATAACCAAGAGTGGAGCCGATGAAGACGAGGATGTGTTACCGAAGTTCCTTCCTTTTGAGGGGAAGTACGTCTCCGTTGGAGCGGTGTGGAGGCATGATGCTCCACAAGAAGCCACTAGGGCCACCATATTCTCCTCACGCCCTCACACAATGCGAGATGTCGTGATTCCACTATTGGTGCCCTTGGAGGCGGCGACCGGACCTTTACAAATAAGGTTGGGGCTATCTCCACAACTTAATTGGAGGCTCCCAACGATACCATAAAGCTTCACCACAATGGAATATGGCTCCGCGGTGACCTCAACCGTCTAGGGTGCTCAAACACCCAAGAGTAACAAGATCCGCAAGGGATGAGTGGGGGAATCAAATTTCCCTTGGTGGAAGTGTAGATCTAGGCCTTCTCAACCAATCCCTAGAGAATCAACAAGTTTGATTGGCTAGGGAGAGAGATCAGGCGAAAATGGAGCTTGGAGCAATAATGGAGCTTGGGGATGGAAGAGATAGTCAACTCGGAGAAGAAGACACCCCTTATATAGTGGAAGAACAAATCCAACCGTTATCCACCAACTCAGCCTGCGTGGCACGGGACTACCGCGCCAGGGACACGGTACTACCACAAGGGCACACGGTACTACCGTAGTGCCCCGCGGTACTACCGCCCGAGCAGCAGAAACCAGAACATCCCTGAAGCTATGAGGCAGAGGGTGGTAGAACCGCTAGCGCAATACTACCGCTCCCCCTTGCGGTACTACCGCAAGGCAGGGATGGTCCAGATTTTGGGAAGGCACGGACATATAAAAATACATCCGTGGCAACTTCCGCTGAGATGGGATCTATGCAAAAATCCGAGTACATCCGCTCCTACTGTCGCGCTAGCTGTTGAGCCTAGCCAGAGCGCACGGTACTACCGCGCGCCCGGCACGGTACTACCGCGTAGGGTGCGGATGTAAAAAATTACATCCGTCCCTACTACCGCAATAGTAGCAGCGCCTGGCCTGAGGCCACAGTACTACCGCTCCAAGGAAGCGGTACTACCGTGGGCAATTACGGTACTACCCGCCAGAGGCCGGTACTACCGCAAGGGCCTGCGGTACTACTACTCCTAGGAGCAGTACTACCGCATGCCCTAGATCAGCAAACACGACATTTTTGCATAGACAAGAAAAGACGGAGGATGCTCCAAAGTGCCAGAGGAAAGGCGGTGCAAAGGAGAAGACGTGTACGTGATGATTCCACCCAAACCTTTCCAAACTGGACCCCCCTCTTAATAGTACGGCTTTCCTACGACTCAAATCCACCGAAAAGAAATGTAGAGAAACGCCTTCTTCAATAGTCTTCGAGGGGCACCAAATCATCTTGTGCCTAGTGATGAAATGTCTGAAATAGTCAATGCACACGATTAGTCCGCAAAAGCATTGTCATCAATCACCAAAACAACCAAGGGATAAATATGCCCTTACAATCTCCCCCTTTTCGGTGGATTGATGACAATACGGGATTTGCATAAAAGGAGATAACATAGAACATGGGCAAACCCCATACCTCTAAAATATAGACGGGCTCCCCCTAGATGTGTGCTATCTAAATGAGTGCTTTGGACTGCACGGCACACATACTAGGATCAACACTCCCCCTATATTTTATAGACAAGGCATATCTTGCAACAATAAGGCTAACACTAAGCAAGATAGTACATATGAGCATAATATAAATAGCACAAGATAGCATAAGCTCAATAAGGTACGATAGAGTGTATATGTCTTACACCATATGATAGAAGGTCTCACAAGTGCAAACCAACCAAAGCAAACGAGGTCCAACGACAAAGCAAACAAAAACACGACTCAACTCGCAAATCCTACACTCTCTCCATCTTTGGCATCGAGACACCAAAAAGGCAGAGAGGACACCTACAACACAAGTGGTGGCTCAAGCGGAGTAATTACTCACACGCTCCTCGTCAGACTCGGCAGTTGGGACGGTCTCCTCCGTGTCCTCCTCATAATCAGTCCACCTGTAGCCCTGCTTCGCCATCCAGGCTGCCTCTGGCGTGATGACCCTCTCAGATCCGCTGGATATATGCTAGCCAAACGTCCTCAAGATTCGCTTGTCGCGGTGGCGACCACTACAGAAAAAAGACACATCCGTGACATTTTGGGCCGAACGAATTTTTTCTGTCATACTTATGACACTTCTATGACGATAACTGTGACAAAACCCGGTATCATCATAGATGTGGTGGGCTCCTACTTCTATGACAAAAAATCATGACAGAAAATGGGCTTTTCGTCCTGGGTGGGCCGGAGATGCAGCTGCATGACATTCTTTGGGCCATCCATGACGGAAAAAACCGTGGTAGAAGCGAGGGCGAGGAAAATATCGGGGTGTTCCCGGTTACGGTGGGTGGTCGGGGCCGAGCGATGCACGGAGGTTTGCACATTCCTCTCGTACACGCACGTGTGGGTGCGAGGCGTTGGGCTCTAACTGAACCCGAGCGAGGCGTTCGCCTACTGAACCCGAGCGATTGCACTGCAGGCTACGCGTTACTGAACCCGAGCGATCGATCGATGGCTGTTAACTGAACTCAGTCGAGCGATTCCTTCGCTACTACTACTAACTGAAGCCGATCGATACTGCCTCTGGATGAACAGTGAGCGGTGCTGGGGGGGTTTGGCTGAATAGTTCCCGGTGGGGGTGGGTGAACAGGACCCCGTGGTGTTGCCTAGGGATGAACAGGACCCTAATCGATCGATCCGGTTGGGGCTAGATGAACAGGACCCCGTGGAGGGCTAGATGAACATGACCACCCCGTGGAGGGCTGGATGAACAGTAGACGATGGAGGGCTGGATGAATAGTAGCCTGTGGAGGGGTGGTTGAACAGGAGCCCGTGGAGATGGCCGGTTCAACAATAGCCGATGGAGTAGCGCGCGGTGGAGGCTGGATGAACAGTCGCAGGTGGAGGCTGGAGGAGGTCGACAGTGGATGAACAGTAGCCCGTGGAGGCTGGAGGGGGTCAACGATGGAGATGAACAGTATCCCGTGGAGTCCCGTTTTGCGGTACGCCACACCCCTCCCGATGAACATGACCCTCGTTTCGATTGTAGGAGGTCTGTTTCCTCCGTTTTGCAGTACGCTAGACCCCTCCCGATGAACAGGAACCCGTTTCAAACGTGGCCGGTCGAACACAAGGCCGTTTCCTCCATTCTGTGGTATGCCAGGCCTCGTTTCCATCGGCTGTTCCGTCCAAGCTGGTTGGCTCCCACGCGTTCCGTTGCCTCCCGATGAACATGACGCATTCTGTTGCCTCCCCATGAATACGACGACGACACTGTTGTTTTTTTGCGGGCGACGACGACGCAGTTTTTCCGTTCCGACCCAGTCATGTACACGAGCCCTGGCCGTACGTATGCGCGAGTAGGCGTTCGAGACCCCACCCATATGTACGTACGTGGCCGTATTTTCTTTCTTGCACACTGGCCAATGTACGTACGTGTACATGCTACATGCGTGCCTCTACTATGACACGTGCGCGCTCTACATCGACCAATATGTACGTACACGTTCGCAACTAGAATGGCAACGCTACGTACGCTTCGACCAAGTGGGTCCCGACTATCAGACACTTCCTTACATGCGAAGATGTAGCTGGTGGGTCCCAGCAGTCAGGGGGAAACGTTTTTTCGCAAAATACGGTGGCCCGTCCGGTGGGTCCCCGCTGTCAGGCACAGGAATAATTATTTTGCATGTAATAAGGAGGCACTTTCTTGCGGCTGCCGTGGACCCAGCTATCAGCCTCTCCACGTACAGTACTCTTCCGATGGAAGTCAGTCATTGACCACATTGACCACGCCGCACCGAGAGCACCAAGGCGGTGAACGATGGCGAGGCCTAGGAAGGGGACGACGCGGAGCCAGGGAAGACGCGACAGTGGATGCCCATGCGGAGAGGAGTACGAGGGTTCACTAGTTCGGCTGCGGTGTGAGGATGTCGTCGCCGCAGAATAACAAGGGGTGTGGGTGAGTAGAGGGATGGCCTGGCCAGCGGTGGGAGTAGTAGGGGGCGATGAGGCCTCTACGACATCACAGTCGGCCACGGGAGGCAGGAGCACATGACACGACCGGCGCTGGTTTGGGCGGCTGGAGCAAGAAGACCAGAGGTTAAAGAAGCACTACAACCGTTGGATGGACATCGTACGGTCACTGGAGTTAGAATCGTTCATATATTAACTAAGTTCACAAAGCCCTCTGTCCCTGTCAACTTAGTAGGCCCACAAGTCAGCCTCCCACTATGGTGGGTCCCAGCTGGCAGGGGGTATTCATTTTTTTGTGCGCAATAAGGAGGCACTTCCTTGCCTGCGAAGATATAGTTGGTGGGTCCGACCTGTCAGCGGAGGGAACATTTTCTTCACGAAATACAGAGGCCCTTCTGACAGGTCCCAGATGTCAGGTGGAGGAATCATTATTTTGCGCGTAATAGGAGGCATTTCCTTGTGTGCGACCGTGGACCCAACTGTCAGCCTCTCCATGTACAGTCCACTTCTGATGGATGTCGTTCGTTGACCACGTTGACCACGCTGCGCCGAGAGCACCAGGGCTGTGGACGACGGCGAGGCCTGCGAAGGGAACGGCATGGAGCCAGGGAAGACACGATAATGGCTGCCCACGTGGTGGAGAGTACGAGGGTTGACTGGTTTGGCTGCCGTCGCCGGAAAATAACAGGAGGTGCGGGTGATTAGAGGGATAGACATGCCAGGGATGCGAGTATATGATGGGGCGTGAGGCCTGCCCGGCAGCACGGCCGGCCACGGGAGGCGGGAGCAGGCGGTTCCAACGGCGCTGGTTTGTGCGGCTGGGGTAGGAAGATCAGAGACTGAAGAAGCACGATTGCCGTTAGATTGACATCTAACGGTCTGACGCTGGTAGAGTCGATTGTTGCCTAAGTTTCTTTTTTGAGAAACCTTGTGTACGCATGAACTTAGTAGACCCACAAGTCAGCATCCAAATCTGTGGCAGACAACATAGAGCCTATTTGCTATTTTTTAATAATTTCGAGCCCATTTGCTAATTCTTAAGTAATTTATTACAGCCCATTTTTTGCCCAAGACCATGGTCAAAAAGTTCAACCTTATTTTGCATATTTCGGTGGAGTCCGAACTTTTGTAATCCTGAAATGATAAACATTTTTAAGAACTTATCGATTTGCCAAAAAAATCATTTTGTTTTTGTAAGCAAATAAGACGTGGGACAATTGAGTTGGTTTAAGGGAAAACCAGTGGTAAAAGAATCAGCGCCGGGAGGGAAAACGACACAAAAATAAGGATGTAAATATGAAAAGGAAATTTTATGTATTTTCAATATAATGATACGTGTATATGAACTAGTAAAACTATAGGTAGAGATTAGAAAACGGATGTAGGACATGCGTTTCAAGAGGAAAATAGAACTGGGCTGTGTATTTCATTCAGTAAAAAAAACTGCCTGCGGATATTGTAAGACAAAATATAACTAACGCTGGCGGGCCAGAGGCAAGTAGATACCTGCTGGATCTTTGTGCCCCATTGTCGTCATGGGCTGGGCCTGTTAAAAACAAAACCAAGCCGGGCAGTCTACAACCCAGTTGAAACTTACTTGACCTGAAAAAACAATATACGTGCTCAATAAACGAGAGAATTCTGCAAGTACAGACTGATAACTGGGATGCAACAGGGATATTGTTTTTTCATCATGATAATAAAAAACAAGTGCCTGAAAATTCGTTACGAAACAAATGATTTAGCTTTATATCCACGTCGACCCTCGGCATGATGGTTGGAAGCAAATGCTAAGTTCATACCAAAAGATCGTTAACAACAATACCAACTTGCGGACGACAAGGTAGTACAAGTACCAATACCAAACTAACTTATAATATTTTTACTCCTGGCCCTAGTGTTCGTCTGGTAGAAAATCTTGCAGAGGACCAGCTCCCGCTCCTTCTCTTGCTCCAGGTCCCCGAGGTGGTACTGGTGCATCACCTAGTTGGTCCTTTGCTGGTCGAAATTCTTGTTGGTGTGCAGCACCAGAACCTTTTTGCTGCCCGTCTGCCGGCCGTTGACCATCACCAGCAAGGTATTGCCGGTGTTGTGCCACATCACGTGCATGACGCACTCCGACTATATCTTGCAACGCGTCCACGTGCCCCTTTTGAACACCCTGGAATTGCGCTGGAAGAAATGCTTGCTTAGGCCACTCAGTGTGAAACCTGCAGTATCGTCGAATACAGGTTTTAGTGTACGTAGTTGGCATTTTCATAACATCTTTGGCATGTTACAGTCACTTGTTTCACTTTTTATTAACTGTCAAATTGTAATTGCTTCACCAGGTTTGCGTCTAAAAAGAAAAATAGAGCTATAAACAAAGGAATATGTTTGTGCAAGTAGACGGCCGATCGGTGTCTTACCTGGAAGTTTCTCAGGATGGGTGTAGCATATGTCGTGCTCGCTGTCGATGGTTTGTATGAACAAATCGGTGAGAGGGTGAGATCTCACGCTGTCAGCACTCACTTTGGCCTCAAGGTGCTCGATCAGCTCCTGATCCGTGGGATCGAACTTGACGCCAGCCAACAGCACCGACCAATCCTTCTTCGACTTGCATCAGTTAATTCCAGTTATATGGTACTCAATGTATGATCAATCGACTATTTTAAGTGAATGATGAAAGATTTTGACAGATAAGTGGTACTCCAAATCTGAAGTCCAGAATACCCGAACACGCCGCCGGGATTCTTGTGTCACCTCACGCGCAGCATGTTGTCACGTCAATTCAATGTGTGGACATGATGAATAATTTGACCGATGTATACTAGTACTGCTACTGTACTACTTACTATTCGTATTTAGTGTCACATTCTAACCATGGTTTAACTAACAAGTACGCACTTGAAGCCTAATTAATATATATATATATACATATACATATATATATATATATATATATATATATATATACTGCACAACATCTCCATCATCATTATCAGTACATCCTGCGTAGGTGAGTTAAGATGCACTTGATTCCAGAAAGGTATCTATCCTTCAAACTAGAGGAGTGCTTCAAACTAACAACAATACATAATATCCAACAAAAGAGGGTCATGCTATAGTAGCAGAATACATGGCTCAGTCTACATATCAGTATGAATCAAGTTGTGCATATTTATTGTTGGCATAAACCACATCGCCGCATGTTGGGTTTGCAAAAGCCATCCATCGCATGGAAGCTTGATGCCTTTCACACATTGAAGAGTATCTGGCAACAAGTTGTGTCGATGAATCTCTAGATATGGTGATTCATGAAACCCATGGTATGATGTGTAAACACAGCCCCCCTGGTGAATGGAAGTTGCATAGCATGATCATCATCGCTGGTGATATGATCGATGATTGGTTGGATAATCGGATAATTGAGTCTGAGGAATATGGAGTGGTTGCCGAGGCTGTAAACCCGCCTCCATTTGAATACGACTGGCCCAACGTGTTGGAAATATGCCCTAGAGGCAATAATAAAAGTATTATTATATTTCATTGTTCATGATAATTGTCTTTTATTCATGCTATAACTGTATTATCCGGAAATCGTAATACACCTGTGAATACTTAGACCACACTATGTCCCTGGTAAGCCTCTAGTTGACCAGCTCGTTGTGATCAACAGATAGTCATGGTTTCCTGACTATGGACATTGGATGTCGTTGATAACGGGATCACATCATTAGGAGAATGATGTGATGGACAAGACCCAATCCTAAGCATAGCATAAAAGATCGTGTAGTTCGTTTTGCTAGAGCTTTGCAAGTGTCAAGTATCTCTTCCTTCGACCATGAGATCGTGTAACTCCCGGATACCGTAAGAGTGCCTTGGGTGTATCAAACGTCACAACGTAACTGGGTGACTATAAAGGTGCATTACAGGTATCTCCGAAAGTAGCTGTTGGGTTGACACGGATCGAGACTGGGATTTGTCACTCCGTATGACGGAGAGGTATCTCTGGGCCCACTCGGTAATGCATCATCATATTGAGCTCAATGTGACCAAGGTGTTGGACACGGGATCATGCATTACGGTACGAGTAAAGTGACTTGCCGGTAACGAGACTGAACAAGGTATTGGGATACCGACGATCGAGTCTCGGGCAAGTAACGTACCGATTGACAAAGGGAATTGCATACAGGGTTTGATCGAATCCTCGACATCGTGGTTCATCCGATGACAACATCGAGGAGCATGTGGGAGCCATCATGGGTATCCAGATCCCGCTGATGGTTATTGACTGAGAGCGTCTCGGTCATGTCTGCATGTCTCCCGAACCCGTAGGGTCTACACACTTAAGGTTCGGTGACGCTAGGGTTATGAAGATATGTATATGCAGAAACCCGAATGTTGTTCGGAGTCCCGGATGAGATCCCGGACGTCACGAGGAGTTCCGGAATGGTCCGGAGGTAAAGAATTATATATAGGAAGTGCTATTTCGGGCATCGGGACAAGTTTCGGGGTTATCGGTATTGTACCGGGACCACCGGAAGGGTCCCGGGGGTCCACCGGGTGGGGCCACCTGTCCCGGGGGGCCACATGGGCTGTAGGGGGTGCGCCTTGGCCATCATGGGCCAAGGGCACCAGCCCCTATAGGCCCATGCGCCTAGGGTTTCCCCCTAGGAGGAGTCCTAGTGGTGGAAGGCACCCCTAGGTGCCTTGGGGGGGAGGGAAACCTCCCCTAGGCCGCCGCCCCCCTAGTAGATCTCATCTACTAGGGCCGGCGCCCCCCTGGCACCCCTATATATAGTGGGGGAGAGGAGGGACTTCATACACCAGCCCCTGGCGCCTCCACCTCCCCCCGTTACGTCTCTCCCTCGTAGTCTCGGCGAAGCCCTGCTGCTGTGACGCCCTGCATCCACCACCACGCCGTCGTGCTGCTGGATCTTCATCAACCTCTCCTTCCCCCTTGCTGGATCAAGAAGGAGGAGACGTCTCCCGTCCCGTACGTGTGTTGAACGCGGAGGTGCCGTCCGTTCGGCGCTGGTCATCGGTGATTTGGATCACGTCGAGTACGACTACATCATCACCTTGCAAGCTTCCGCACGCGATCTACAAGTGGTATGTAGATGCAAACTCTCTCCCTAGACTCGTTGCTTAGATGAACTCATAGATGGATCTTGGTGAAACCGTAGGAAAAATTTTAATTTTCTGCAACGTTCCCCAACAGTGGCATCATGAGCTAGGTCTATGCGTAGTTCTCTTTGCACGAGTAGAACACAACTTTGTTGTGGGCGTGGATTTTGTCATCTTACTTGCCTCTACTAGTCTTTTCTTGCTCAACGGTATTGTGGGATGAAGCGGCCCGGACCAACCTTACACGTACACTTACGTGAGACCGGTTCCACCGACTGACATGCACAAGTTGCATAAGGTGGCTGGCGGGTGTCTGTCTCTCCCACCTTAGTTGGAGCGGAATCGATGAACAGGGCCCTTATGAAGGGTAAATAGAAGTTGACAAAATCACGTTGTGGTGATTCGTAGGTAAGAAAACGTTCTTGCTAGAACCCAATTGCAGCCACGTAAAAGATGCAACAACAATTAGAGGACGTCTAACTTGTTTTTGCAGCGATTGATCATGTGATGTGATATGGCCAGAAGTTGTGATGAATGATGAATTGTGATGTATGAGATCATGTTCTTTGTAATAGGATTCACGACTTGCATGTCGATGAGTATGACAACCGGCAGGAGCCATAGGAGTTGTCATTATTTTTTGTATGACCTGCGTGTCATTGAATAACGTCATGTAAACTACTTTACTTTATTGCTAAACGTTAGTCATAGAAGTAGAAGTAGTCGTTGGCGTGACAACTTCATGAAGACACGATGATGGAGATCATGATGATGGAGATCATGGTGTCAAGCCGGTGACAAGATGATCATGGAGCCCCGAAGATGAAGATCAATGGAGCTATATGATATTGGCCATATCATGTCACAACTATATAATTGCATGTGATGTTTATTATGTATTATGCATCTTGTTTACTTAGGACGACGGTAGTAAATAAGATGATCCCTTATAAAATTTCAAGAAGTGTTCTCCCCTAACTGTGCACCGTTGCTACAGTTCGTCGTTTCTAAGCACCACGTGATGATCGGGTGTGATGGATTCTTACGTTCACATACAACGGGTGTAAGACAGTTTTACACAGCGAAAACACTTAGGGTTAACTTGACGAGCCTAGCATGTGCAGACATGGCCTCGGAACACGGAGACCGAAAGGTCGAACACGAGTCGTATGGAAGATACGATCAACATGAAAATGTTCACCGACGATGACTAGTCCGTCTCACGTGATGATCGGACACGGGCTAGTCGACTCGGATCGTGTAACACTTAGATGACTAAAGGGATGTCTAATCTAAGTGGGAGTTCATAATTTGATTAGAACTTTATTATCATGAACTTAGTCTAAAACCTTTGCAAATATGTCTTGTAGATCAATGGCCAACGCTAATGTCAACATGAACTTCAACGCGTTCCTAGAGAAAACCAAGCTGAAAGATGATGGCAGCAACTATACGGACTGGGTCCGGAACCTGAGGATCATCCTCATAGCTGCCAGGAAACAATATGTCCTAGAAGGACCGCTAGGTGACGCTCCCGTCCCAGAGAACCAAGACATTATGAATGCTTGGCAGTCTCGCGCTGATGATTACTCCCTCGTTCAGTGCGGCATGCTTTACAGCTTAGAACCGGGGCTCCAAAAGCGTTTTGAGCATCACGGAGCATATGAGATGTTCGAAGAGCTGAAACTAGTTTTCCAAGCTCATGCCCGGGTCGAGAGATATGATGTCTCCGACAAGTTCTACAGTTGTAAGATGGAGGAAAACAGTTCTGTCAGTGAGCACATCCTGAAGATGTCTGGGTTGCACAACCGTATGACCCAGCTGAACATTAACCTCCCAGATGAGGCGGTCATTGACAGAATCCTCCAGTCGCTCCCACCAAGCTACAAGAGCTTTGTGATGAACTACAACATGCAGGGAATGGAAAAGACCATTCCTGAAGTGTTCTCGATGCTGAAGTCAGCAGAGGCTGAAATCAAGAAAGAACATCAAGTGTTGATGGTCAATAAGACCACTAAGTTCAAGAAGGGCAAGGGTAAGAAGAACTTCAAGAAGGACGGCAAAGATGTTGCCGCGCCTGGTAAGCCAGTTACCGGGAAGAAGTCAAAGAATGGACCCAAGCCTGAGACTGAGTGCTTTTATTGCAAGGGGAAGGGTCACTGGAAGCGGAACTGCCCCAAATACTTAGCGGATAAGAAGGCCGGCAACACCAAAGGTATATTTGATATACATGTGATTGATGTGTACCTTACCAGTAATCGTAGTAACTCCTGGGTATTTGATACCGGTGCCGTTGCTCATATTTGTAACTCACAGCAGGAGCTGCGGAATAAACGGAGACTGGCGAAGGACGAGGTGACGATGCGCGTCGGGAATGGTTCCAGAGTCGATGTGATCGCCGTCGGCACGCTGCCTCTACATTTACCTACGGGATTAGTTTTGAACCTTAATAATTGTTATTTAGTGCCAAGTTTGAGCATGAACATTGTATCAGGATCTCGTTTAATACGAGATGGCTACTCATTTAAGTCTGAGAATAATGGTTGTTCGATTTATATGAGAGATATGTTTTATGGTCATGCTCCGATGGTCAATGGTTTATTCTTAATGAATCTCGAGCGTAATATTACACATGTTCATAGTGTAGATGCCAAAAGATTTAAAGTTGATAACGATAGTCCCACATACTTGTGGCACTGCCGCCTTGGTCACATTGGTGTCAAGCGCATGAAGAAGCTCCATGCCGATGGACTTTTAGAGTCTCTTGATTATGAATCGTTTGACACGTGCGAACCATGCCTCTTGGGCAAAATGACCAAGACTCCGTTCTCCGGAACAATGGAGCGAGCAACCAACTTGTTGGAAATCATACATACCGATGTGTGCGGTCCAATGAGCGTTGAGGCTCGCGGAGGATATCGTTATGTTCTCACTCTCACAGATGACTTGAGTAGATATGGGTATGTCTACTTAATGAAACACAAGTCTGAGACCTTTGAAAAGTTCAAGGAATTTCAGAATGAGGTGGAGAATCAACGTGACCGAAAGATAAAATTCTTACGATCAGATCGTGGAGGAGAATACTTAAGTCACGAATTTGGTACACACTTAAAGAAATGTGGAATCGTTTCACAGCTCACGCCGCCTGGAACACCTCAGCGAAACGGTGTGTCCGAACGTCGTAATCGCACTCTATTGGATATGGTGCGGTCTATGATGTCTCTTACCGATTTACCGCTATCATTTTGGGGATACGCTCTAGAGACAGCTACATTCACTTTAAATAGGGCACCGTCTAAATCCGTTGAGACGACACCGTATGAATTATGGTTTGGAAAGAAACCTAAGCTGTCGTTTCTAAAAGTTTGGGGATGCGAAGCTTATGTCAAGAAACTTCAACCTGAAAAGCTCGAACCCAAGTCGGAAAAATGCGTATTCATAGGATACCCTAAGGAAACTGTAGGGTATACCTTCTACTTAAGATCCGAAGGCAAGATCTTTGTTGCCAAGAACGGATGCTTTCTGGAAAAAGAGTTTCTCTCGAAAGAAGTAAGTGGGAGGAAAGTAGAACTCGATGAAGTACTACCTCTTGAGCGGGATAGTGACGCAGCACAGGAAACCGTTCCTGTGATGCCCACACCAACTGAAGAGGAAAACCATGATAATGATCAAGGTACTTCGGATCAAGTTACTGCTGAACTTCGTAGGTCCACAAGGACACGTTCCGCACCAGAGTGGTACGGCAACCCTGTCCTGGAAATCATGTTGTTAGACAACAATGAACCTTCGAACTATGAAGAAGCAATGGCGGGCCCGGATTCCAACAAATGGCTTGAAGCCATGAAATCCGAGATAGAATCCATGTATGAAAACAAAGTATGGACTTTGACAGACTTGCCCGATGATCGGCGAGCGATAGAAAACAAATGGATCTTTAAGAAGAAGACGGACGCGGATGGTAATGTTACCATCTATAAAGCTCGACTTGTCGCTAAGGGTTATCGACAGGTTCAAGGGATTGACTACGACGAGACATTCTCTCCCGTAGCGAAGCTAAAGTCCGTCCGAATCATGTTAGCAATTGCCGCATACTATGATTATGAGATATGGCAGATGGACGTCAAAACAGCATTCCTTAACGGGCATCTTAAGGAAGAACTGTATATGATGCAGCCGGAAGGTTTTGTCGATCCTCGGAACGCTAACAAAGTATGCAAGCTCCAGCGATCCATTTATGGACTGGTGCAAGCATCTCGGAGTTGGAACATTCGCTTTGATGAGATGATCAAAGCGTTTGGGTTTATGCAGACTTATGGAGAAGCCTGCGTTTACAAGAAAGTGAGTGGGAGCTCTGTAGCATTTCTCATATTATATGTAGATGACATACTCCTGATGGGAAATAATATAGAATTTCTGGACAGCATTAAGGCCTACTTGAATAAGTGTTTTTCAATGAAGGACCTTGGAGAAGCTGCTTATATATTAGGCATCAAGATCTATAGAGATAGATCGAGACGCCTCATAGGTCTTTCACAAAGCACATACCTTGATAAGATTTTGAAGAGATTCAGAATGGATCAGTCCAAGAAGGGGTTCTTGCCTATGTTACAAGGTATGAGACTGAGCTCAGCTCAGTCACCGACCACGGCAAAAGATAAAGAAGAGATGAGTGTCATCCCCTATGCTTCAGCCATAGGATCTATTATGTATGCCATGCTGTGTACCAGACCCGATGTAAACCTTGCCGTAAGTTTGGTAGCAAGATACCAAAGTAATCCCGGCAAGGAACACTGGACAGCGGTCAAGAATATCCTGAAGTACCTGAAAAGGACAAAGGACATGTTTCTCGTTTATGGAGGAGACGAAGAGCTCGTCGTAAAGGGTTACGTCGACGCTAGCTTCGACTCAGATCTGGATGACTCTAAGTCACAAACCGGATACGTGTATATGTTGAATGGTGGAGCAGTAAGCTGGTGCAGCTGCAAGCAGAGCGTCGTGGCGGGATCTACGTGTGAAGCGGAGTACATGGCAGCCTCGGAGGCAGCACATGAAGCGATTTGGGTGAAGGAGTTCATCACCGACCTAGGAGTCATACCCAATGCGTCGGGGCCGATCAAACTCTTCTGTGACAACACTGGAGCTATTGCCCTCGCAAAGGAGCCCAGGTTTCACAAGAAGACCAGGCACATCAAGCGTCGTTTCAACTCCATCCGTGAAAATGTTCAAGATGGAGACATAGAGATTTGCAAAGTGCACACGGATCTGAATGTCGCAGATCCGCTGACTAAACCTCTCTCGCGTGCAAAACATGATCAACACCAGAACTCTATGGGTGTTCGATTCATCACAATGTAACTAGATTGGTGACTCTAGTGCAAGTGGGAGACTGTTGGAAATATGCCCTAGAGGCAATAATAAAAGTATTATTATATTTCATTGTTCATGATAATTGTCTTTTATTCATGCTATAACTGTATTATCCGGAAATCGTAATACACGTGTGAATACTTAGACCACACTATGTCCCTGGTAAGCCTCTAGTTGACCAGCTCGTTGTGATCAACAGATAGTCATGGTTTCCTGACTATGGACATTGGATGTCGTTGATAACGGGATCACATCATTAGGAGAATGATGTGATGGACAAGACCCAATCCTAAGCATAGCATAAAAGATCGTGTAGTTCGTTTTGCTAGAGCTTTGCAAGTGTCAAGTATCTCTTCCTTCGACCATGAGATCGTGTAACTCCCGGATACCGTAAGAGTGCCTTGGGTGTATCAAACGTCACAACGTAACTGGGTGACTATAAAGGTGCATTACAGGTATCTCCGAAAGTAGCTGTTGGGTTGACACGGATCGAGACTGGGATTTGTCACTCCGTATGACGGAGAGGTATCTCTGGGCCCACTCGGTAATGCATCATCATATTGAGCTCAATGTGACCAAGGTGTTGGACACGGGATCATGCATTACGGTACGAGTAAAGTGACTTGCCGGTAACGAGACTGAACAAGGTATTGGGATACCGACGATCGAGTCTCGGGCAAGTAACGTACCGATTGACAAAGGGAATTGCATACAGGGTTTGATCGAATCCTCGACATAGTGGTTCATCCGATGACAACATCGAGGAGCATGTGGGAGCCATCATGGGTATCCAGATCCCGCTGATGGTTATTGACTGAGAGCGTCTCGGTCATGTCTGCATGTCTCCCGAACCCGTAGGGTCTACACACTTAAGGTTCGGTGACGCTAGGGTTATGAAGATATGTATATGCAGAAACCCGAATGTTGTTCGGAGTCCCGGATGAGATCCCGGACGTCACGAGGAGTTCCGGAATGGTCCGGAGGTAAAGAATTATATATAGGAAGTGCTATTTCGGGCATCGGGACAAGTTTCGGGGTTATCGGTATTGTACCGGGACCACCGGAAGGGTCCCGGGGGTCCACCGGGTGGGGCCACCTGTCCCGGGGGGCCACATGGGCTGTAGGGGGTGCGCCTTGGCCATCATGGGCCAAGGGCACCAGCCCCTATAGGCCCATGCGCCTAGGGTTTCCCCCTAGGAGGAGTCCTAGTGGTGGAAGGCACCCCTAGGTGCCTTGGGGGGGAGGGAAACCTCCCCTAGGCCGCCGCCCCCCCTAGTAGATCTCATCTACTAGGGCCGGCGCCCCCCCTGGCACCCCTATATATAGTGGGGGAGAGGAGGGACTTCATACACCAGCCCCTGGCGCCTCCACCTCCCCCCGTTACGTCTCTCCCTCGTAGTCTCGGCGAAGCCCTGCTGCTGTGACGCCCTGCATCCACCACCACGCCGTCGTGCTGCTGGATCTTCATCAACCTCTCCTTCCCCCTTGCTGGATCAAGAAGGAGGAGACGTCTCCCGTCCCGTACGTGTGTTGAACGCGGAGGTGCCGTCCGTTCGGCGCTGGTCATCGGTGATTTGGATCACGTCGAGTATGACTACATCATCACCTTGCAAGCTTCCGCACGCGATCTACAAGTGGTATGTAGATGCAAACTCTCTCCCTAGACTCGTTGCTTAGATGAACTCATAGATGGATCTTGGTGAAACCGTAGGAAAAATTTTAATTTTCTGCAACGTTCCCCAACACAACGGAGCCGGGATCTTTCTCAAACATGAAGCAACCATAAACATCAATGTCACGAACGCCCCATGCATTGTACTGCATGTAGTTTGATGTAATGGTTTGGTCAATTTGGTACATGCGAATGAGCATCAAATGACCGCCATCAGCTAAACGAGCGATAAAACACCACCCATCGGCTGGTATGATTCTAGGTCCTAGAATCATGAAGGCCAGCACATTTGCGTCTACTGCAACAATTCAAATTGGAGACCGAAAGGACAAAAATAAACAATCATGTTCAGAGTATGTGTGGAATTAACATTATTATAACAGTGACACATATCATAGACAGAGAATTGCAATGCCGTGGTCATAACCATACCCCAAGTTAAAAATAATAAGCCAATGGCTTTCATATTCTAGCAATATGTCATGGTTCAAACATCATGTAACATTGAGACGAAAACAGCTATGACAGAGCCTACTCATATTCTACCATAACACTTACTACTACTGTTCTCATATCAACTCTAAGCAATAACATGCGTTGTTACACAAATCTTGGAAATGAGAGTAACATATAGCAATCATGATGTTATGCTCATAATATCTATTCTAACAATCATTAGATGCCAATTGTTCTCATATCAACTCTAACAATAACATGTGTGGTCATAAAAATCTAGGAAATGAGAGGAACATATAGCAATGATGTGGTTATAGACATACTATCTATTCTAAATTTGTAACAATGAACAGACAGTCGTATTCATAAGGTAAAGATGAGATGAGATAAAACAATTACACGATGATAGATTCCACCAGTATAGGCAGCCAATCTGTGCGTCGACCGCGTAAACGATGCCATCTTGCACTATAGCATCAGACAGAAATGTTGCCTCAACAGGATTGACGATGAGCCATAACCATGTATGGCGACCGGATTCCAGATAGACTAATCCCATGTTGAACAAGGCAATGAGCTTGTAATCCATGTAGTCTTCTGATGGTGTGGGCACTTCACAGATTACAACTTTCAGCAAACAGAGGTCGAGCCAAAAGCTTGACGCGTCTCGTGCGTAGCAGGCAGGAGTCTCCGGTGGACCGCGAGGCTCGATGATGGCGGTATCCAATGATGGAAGGGTGATCTCTCGCTGGGTGTAGATATCCACGAGACGCCACAGACTATCGGATTGGTGGATGAGGACGATCCAGTTGGCCTTCATGCCCGCCCAGTAGTGGTCGCGCATGAAGGATAGGTGGACGGGTAGTGGTAGCATGTCAAGGGGAACCACGACAACCTCCGTAGGATCGTCAAGTCGGTGTCTGGGCCACCTGCGAGGATCTGGCATCAGCAAGTAGGGTGTCTTGAAAAGAGCCGGCCGGTTGCAGACGAGTAGACGGTATAAAGACACCGAGCATGCGGCCAGACGAACGGTGCTGAGTTGGTCCATACAATTACAGATCTGCTCCAAGAGAACATCAGGGAGGGAATTCCAATCGCGGCTCTGCGTGTCAGTCGGTTCTGCCATTGGTGTTTTCGGTGCCTGCGAGCCAGCGGGGAAGTGGATTCGGGCGGGCGAGCGAAGAAGCTTGTCCTCGTGTGGCCGAGCAGTGAGCGGGGGGATATGGTACGCGCGAGCAACCAAGGAAGATAGCGCGGGCGGGCGAGAAGTGAGCGGGGGGAAATGGTGTGCGGCCGACGATGGGGAAGAGAGGAGGAAGAAGAAGAGAGGAGGAAGAAGAGTGGAAGACGGGGAAGAAAGTGCATTAAATCTCAATTCTACTACTACTACCAGGATATACCGTCCTTTGGAGTGTAAATAGTTACACCGATGACATGTGGGTCTACCACAAGAGGGCTCATATGTCACTTAATGCAGGACAGAAGCATGCTCTACTGGCAAACATGATGGCAGTACTGGTAAGGCTGATTTAGTAACACCAACACGTTGGTTCAGCTTATTAATTAAGTGTCCCATCTGCTGTTGCGTGTATTGTCACTTCACTGCGAAGACTAGTTGAATAGTTCTCTCTGACCGAGATGGGGAGTAATGGATCGTGAAGACTTCCTTTCTACATTATCCCTATGCCTCTACGCCCACTTCA
Organism: Triticum aestivum; assembly: GCF_018294505.1. Classification (NCBI taxonomy): domain Eukaryota; kingdom Viridiplantae; phylum Streptophyta; class Magnoliopsida; order Poales; family Poaceae; genus Triticum; species Triticum aestivum. The sequence goes on along the minus strand of NC_057812.1, from coordinate 462,171,089 downwards.
CTCATTTTACTCCGTACGTAGTCACTTGTTGAAATCTCTAGAAAGACAAATACTCCGTATTTGGGAACAGAGGGAGGATTTTACTCCGTATTTGGGAACAGAGGGAGTATCACCATATGGAGGGAACAGAGGAAGCTTGAAATATGAACATGTCAATGGGAGGGAGTAAGCCCCATGCATGCATGCATGCAACATGCAACACTCACACAGAAACATGGACGCACGCAACACTCACGCACCCATGCGGCACACAGCACACGATGCAACACACATGCTCACGCTCAAGTGCTCAAGCTACTCCCTACGTCTGTGAAAGACTGTACATTTAGAGATTTACACATTGACCAGGGCATCTGTACATTTAGAGATTTACACATTGACCAGGGCATAATTAACGCCCAAAAGTAGCAGACTTATGTGTGCATGCGACCATTGAGAGAATAAGATTAAATTAAGGTCGTTGCATGCTATAATTAAGGATAGACATGTAGCCTATACATAGAGCACAAGTTGGTGCATTAGTCAATCAATATCGATTTAGATTAAAGGCTAAATGCATTGGAAGTGTAGATGTACTACACTCTTTGTTTTTTAGCCGATGTACACTCTTTGTTGGAAGACCGAGGGAGTACACGTGCATGCACTCACATACACAGCCAGGGTGGTTCGCGCGCAAGGGTTGGACTCCTGTCATGCCTGCGTAAAGTTTTGTCTAACTGATTTCTTTGCTCTGCCAACTGACAGGTGGGACCTAGAAACCAGGTGACAATTTAACCAGTCAACAAAGTGCCACGTCGACTATGTGGCTAGTCAGTAGGGTGCAATACAGTGATCTTTGATGAGCTAGTGATCGTATAATCACCGCAAAAGTATATATAGTGACCGTAAAGAGCGTATTGTTACATACGTCGACCGCCAGTGTATTTTTCTTGTTTCAAATTAAGCCATATTAACCGGAAAGGACGCAGTATGGACTAGTACTAGTACTGCTTTGATGTGTCCCGTCAACTCACTGAACAAGGAGAAGCTTGCTTACTACGCCTCTCCCTCGCCCACACGCGCGGTGGTTCGCAGGACAAGGAGAGGGTTTTGACTACAACACCCTCTCCCTCTCCCTCTCCCTCGCCCTCGCAGTGGACGTGTAGCAGTTCAATCGGTGTCAGATTGCCAGAAGCATATTGTACTGTAGTATCATCATTGTTGGACCTTCCGAAGAGGCGAAGAGCCAAGTGCAAGGTTCACATGAGTACAAACTGTTGAACCTCCCGAAGAGGCAAAGAGCCAAGTGCAAGGTTTAATAGGAGTTGTTGTCCTAGTAGGAGTGTTCTACAACTATAGCGAATGATGCTGCTGTATGATGCTGCCACGTCACATATATCCAAAGCTGTGCCACCTTTTTTTTCTCAAAGAGCGTGTTGGAGCCCGTGCAACAACACACAAGTTGCACGTACACATAACACATTTACTAGTAATAAATTCTAAAGGACAAATGCAGTATGCCATACAAGTTCATCTGCAATTCATGTGATAAATTTGTGCACGACTAGTCTACATATATTCACAGCGTTACCATTCACAATTTACCGTACTCCACTTACACGTTATAGATGGGCTACATGTACTCCTCCAGGTTCCAGTCCCAGGTGTTCTTCATGGATGGCATGATCCATAGCGGTGGGCAACAGGAATCATTATCGCAGCTTTCTAATCCGGTTCCACACGATGAAGACTCATCCAAGCTGAAGCGGCATAAATCAGGGATAGCATGTCCCAGTATGTCGTTCATCCGGCGGTGCACACTGAAGACACAATCATGCTTCATGAACGGCAGGCCTTTCGTGTCATGCATGGAAGGTGACATCCGCTTCACAATGGGGTAGTTGTCCCGAATGAAAAGCGAGTACTCTCCAAGAGTGTTCCTCGGCACCCATGTAGCATCACGGGGGTCGAACTCGGCGCCGTTCATCTGGTACACACAACATATCAGATCTGGATACATGGTGATGTACATAGTCAAGGTCCATGCATAATAATGTTGTGCTCAAATATGGCGGTCAGTAATACTGTGCAGCAAATAGTACTATTCCGGTATAGAGGAAGTAAAATAACCAGCTTATTATATATAGCCACTCTTGGCTACATGGATGAGATAGTAATACATGGAAAAACAAAAATGGTGGCAACTAGTGGGTTCAAGTCTTCAAGGGCCTAGCTAGCTATACGCGTCCTCCAAGGCAAAAAGTACTCCTACTAGTACATAAGTAGAGTACTAGTACAACAATGAAAGAGAAGGCGAGAGGGTTAAAAATGGAATACCTGGGTAGATGGTGACAGTCCGATCGTGGTAGATTGTGCGACCATGTTGCACATCAGTAGTACCATGGGTAGTGATTGCTAAGATAGTTGATCCCAATATGCCAAAGTCAGCTATAAGGTTCCAAGTTCGACCGAATCGCGGATGCAAATGCACATCCAGGATCGACGATCTTATTTTGATCGCGGGATGACTAGTCCCTGCAAAATAATGGAGTACCATTAGGGATGTAAATGATGGTTTGTGCATTCCGTTTGTAATTTCCCATACCGTAGGATGGCAACTAGATGAAACAAGTCCCCTGGCTTGTCACTGCGAAGATGCGACCTAGATGGCGCACGGCATCTTCGAACGTGTAGGGGTACAAATCTGCTGCCGCCAACATGCGCCAGCCTCTGCCATTACTGCCTCTTGCATTGATGGCAATCCTTATGTCAAACACCGTGATGAGATAGTAATCATTGTAGCCGTGTCGCTTTATCGGCGGGTCCTCAATTGCTATCTTCTTCAATCTCATGTAGGCATCATCATACGTATTCAAGCCCAGCCAGTCCGGAAGGCCGATCCCAATGGTGGAGAAGGGGTCTACCGGAATGGCCGCACTGCTGTGGATGTTGTGCAAAATGATGGTGGTATCCGGCTGGAGGTATGCAAGCCAATCTTCGTTGGCACCGACCCATACCTATATATAAGATAGTGGGCAGCGGAGAAATTACGGGATGGAAATGGAATAACTAAGTACTACATGATCAAACTCCATTACTGACCTACTCATCGGACAAAATCCGACTACCTCTCAACATCGGCAACTCTAGCGGAGTCAACGTGCAACCATGGCCAGGGAGCGGTGGACTGTTCGAAGGATTGTCCCATAGAAGAACCTTCTCCTCGAGGACGCATGGAAGACCAACAAGCATGGCCTTTTACCAAGCCTTTTTAAGCACCGTCTTAAAAAAGTTGGTGCATGAAGCACCGAGTCTTGCGGCGGTGAGGACGTTGGAGCGGCGTGTGATTTCTCCTAGAGGATCATCATCCAAGGTCTCCCAGCCCCAACGAGGAGGAGAACCGCCTGGCGAATCCATGGGAGCAGCGACGAACTGCCTTCTCTTTGGGGGGAGGGGAATTGGCGAGGAGGAGACAAGAACATAGTAACCGCAGGGCCTCGTCCCTTCCAACTATAGATCGTTCCTTAGCGAAGGGATAAGGCTATTATTTACTACTAGTAGTAGCATTATGGGACGTTATGGGATTGCATTATACTGTAAATAATAGCACTAGTAAGAAATTTTTGGCACTAGCTAGTAGTTTTTGGCGTTGATTAAGAAATTTTGGGTATGTTTTTGGTATTTTTGTACACGCCAACTAGTGTCAAAAAATGTCTTACATTATGTGACGGAGGAGTACATACTCATACTGTAGCAGCACCAATACTACTTTCTCAACTAGTAGTGTGATGTACTATACTTCTAGTATAGTGCACTAGTTTTGAACTCTTGAATCTCAGGGCCAAGGAGCTATAGTTGAAAGTGGAGTGTACTACTACTGTTCTCTAGAACCATCGTTGTACTATCAATGCAGGGAAAGTCCACCCGCGCAGTGGCCTAGTGGGTACTCTCGGTGCTCTATTCAGCCGCTCCTCTCATGTAGCTGGCCTACTCAGCCGCTCCTCTCACACACACACTAGCAGCCTGTTTATCAGCGGCGGTTACTGCGGGGGCAGAACATTTGAGTTATTTGATACAGCGAGACTAGGCTTTTCGCTTCCATTTGTGGAGGTGTAATGGATCTCATCGAACTTTGTTAGTAGTTACTTCTTTATGAATGAGATGAAGCAAAGCTTTTGCCTCCGTTTAAAAAAACACGCCAAGAGGAATTTCTTTTATAGTAGAGCCAATAATGGGTGAAGTCCATGCGTGCAACGCCACAAGCTACAGAGTAGTAGTAGAGCACTTTACGTACAGAGCCATATTGCACAGTTCCCAATGCCCCGCCATGCTTTTCCAGCTCATCGGGCTTAATTGGGAGGTGCTAGTTTAAATATGCTACTAGCTAATCAGGAAGCTGCAAGCGAGGTGCGACTAGGGCGAACACGCGAGCCACGAGATGCTGGGAAGGATTGTGATGCCGCACGTCCGTTTGACTTCAAAACTCAAACTACCCGTGTAAAATATTGGCTCGCAGCAAAGTTACTATTTAAAAAAAAGGCCGCCATGCGTTCGGCTGGGATCGAACCCACAAACGAGGTATACACTCCCGCGACCACTAGTAGTACTCGTTGGAGTACAACGCAACCTAGAATCGCCTTTTGTCGCTAGTAGTACATTGTTCCTTACAAGAAATCCCTAATAATGCAAGAAACCACTAATAATGCCAAGAAACTACTACCACTTGCATACGTGGCAGACTTAAGATAAGACTACCTTATCAACCATTGTACATGCTCTTACCAACCAGCCCTACCAAGAAACAACAACTCTACAAAGTGCCGTTATAGGCACGTTTCAACCCATGGCCCTATTTGGATACATTTGTTGTCAATCTAACCCTGCCATCCAAACACCACTTTGGTTAGAGTTAGTTCAGGGTTAGAATCTAACTCTAACCTTTGACTTAGAGTATCCAAACAGGGCCCATGTCGTCCATTAAGTCAACGCCTTCTATTCAACCGTGCGTTATGACTTGTGGGACCTACATGTCAGTCTGCACAAAAATCCCCGAGTGACCACCTACCTCCGGCCCGTCCACCTAGTCATCCTCGGCCATGGGACGCAGCTACCGCCGCCGGCAGAAGGCAAGGTCAAAACCTCCGGTGGTGCGGAGCCCATCTTGCGGCAACTCGGATGCCAGCTCCGTTCGGCGCTCGCGGCCGCTAGCTAGCCAAGATAGCTCCATCCAGCTGCTTGTCTGCAAGGTTTGCTAGCTAGATTGGCACGGTGGCACGACGGCTTGCTCGCGCGTGCCGTGCTAAGGCCAGCCATCTGGCTCAAGCGAAGGCCAGCACGGCGGCTTGCTCGCCCGTGAGTCACGCTCGGGCCAGCCTGTCAACCCATGCGAAGGCCAGCGCGGCGTCCGGCCCGTTCGGCGGAGCAGCGGCCAACTCACTCATCACCGACGCCACCGACGGACACGCATCAGTACTGTTTGAAGTAATGTTTAGGAAAAATAATGATTTGAGGGGGGATAACAGGATAGAAGGTCGGATGTGGGTCCCTCGTGTCAACGGTCAAACAAAATGTGTTGGTTTAAGCTGCCTCGTCAGCGCAGACGTGTGGGCCAACCCTGTCATAAATGGGTTTAAACTAACCTAATCGGTACCCCCTCTGTCCCATAATATAAAATGTTTTTGCAAGCTAAACTAGCTTGCAAAAACGTCTTACATTGTGGGACGGAGGGAGTACTAGGTAGTAGTTTTTGGCGTGGATTAAGAAATTTTGGGTATGTTTTTGCTATTTTTTGTACAATAGATTCTTCCTAGGGCTGGTTGAAAGTGGTAGTTTTTTTGTTAAATACTCTACATATTGTAAGTAGGAGTGAAAGTTAAGCTTTGGAACCCAATAAGCAAGGCTAGTTACATAGTCCATATGTGTACATGATTGAAAGTAAATATCAACCATGAGTGACTAATATCTTGATGGAAAACTCGAAACTATGGAATACTAGGAAAAAATTACATGGTTGGAAATACTAGCAATGTTCATGTGCGTTGCAAGGAATCATAATTAGAATAATACTTATTCACAAACTTGATACAAAACACTCTAATTTTGATATACATATATCACTAGAGATATATTATGTTTCAATTAGAATATATTCCTTGAGTTGTTTTGGTGAGGTCAGGGAGGGATGTGGTTGGTTTTAAGATACTAATTATGGGTTTTTCTGCAAATTGGTAGACAAGTGGGATGTTGGTGAGAAAAGGTAACAACTTACCTCACAGTCGTTTGATGTAGATCTAATGGTCACAAACGACGGATGGCAGACACACCATCATCACCAACTTAGTCTTCTATAGGAGTACTAGCAAGATTCGTGCATTGCACGGAACATCAAGATGCATTTTTTTATAAAACACTTGTTGTGATTGACCCATGCGGGAGTAATCCCATGTGTAAAAACTAATGATATCCCGAGAAATAGGAGATAAGGTGAAGAGGAGTGGGGCGTGGTGGTGATTGGTGGTCGGACTGAGCGGAGGAATGGGGATTGATGACGCCGGCAGTGGCCACCAGGCCAGTTTGTTCCAGAGGATTCCTTTCTTAATTGCTCAACAATGAGGTTGTTGGAGATAAGGATGAACGAGGGAAGACCTTGTCTGCAAATGTGGAGAGGGGTGCGGGTATATATTAGTCTAATTTCCATCCGTCAGATATAGATCGAACGGTCTATATTGCAAGATGGCACGCGTACCATCATCACCAACTCGGTTTTTTATAAGAGAAGAAATATAAGTATGGAGATACAAACGTATTATCGATACTTGTTTCCGTAAACTAGCATCTACATTCTATTCAACGCCGCAGCATGTGAGGCCTTCGCACAATGACCTCTCGACTGTGTAAAACAAAGGTTTTCCCGTCGCCGATAAGGAGGGGGTGACGGCGGCGCGCTTTTTGGCTTGCTCTAGTCCTAGTAGTCATACTAGGTGCTCTAAGGACTTGTAGAATTATTCTTTTCACGTCTCATGTTCGTCGTACTGCCACTATCGGTGTCGAAACCGGTGGATCTCGGGTAGGGGGTCCCGAACTATGCATCTAGGATCGATGTTAACAGGAGACGGGGGACACAATGTTTTACCCAGGTTCAGGCCCTGATACGTCTCCAACGTATCTATAATTTTTGATTGCTCCATGCTATATTATCTACTGTTTTGGACATTATTGGGCTTTATTATCCACTTTTATATTATTTTTGGGACTAACCTATTAACCGGAGGCCCAGCCTAGAATTGCTGTTTTTTTTGCCTATTTTAGGGTTTCGAAGAAAAGGAATGTCAAACGGAGTCCAAACGGAATGAAACCTTCAGGAATGTGATTTTCTCACCGAACAAGACCCAGGAGACTTGGACCCTACGTCAAGCAACCAACAGGGAGGCCACGAGGTAGGGGGCGCGCCTATCCCCCCAGGCGTGCCCTCCACCCTCGTGGGCCCCCTGTTGCTCCACCGACGTACTTCTTCCTCCTATATATACCTACGTACCCCCAAACAATCAGATACGGAGCCAAAACCCTAATTCCACCATCGTAACTTCCTGTATCCACGAGATCCCATCTTGGGGCCTGTTCCGGAGCTCCGCCAGATGGGGCATCCATCACGGAGGGCTTCTACATCAACACCATAGCCTCTCCGATGAAGTGTGAGTAGTTTACCTCAGACCTTCGGGTCCATAGTTATTAGCTAGATGGCTTCTTCTCTCTTTTTGGATCTCAATACAATGTTCTCCCCCTCTCTTGTGGAGATCTATTCGATGTAATCTTCTTTTTGCGGTGTGTTTGTTGAGACCGATGAATTGTGGGTTTATGATCAAGACTATCTATGAACAATATTTGAATCTTCTATGAATTCTTTTATTATGATTGGTTATCTTTGCAAGTCCCTTCGAATTATCAGTTTGGTTTGGCCTACTAGATTGATATTTCTTGCAATGGGAGAAGTGCTTAGCTTTGGGTTCAATCTTGCGGTGTCCTTTCCCAGTGACAGTAGGGGCAACAAGGCACGTATTGTATTGTTGCCATCGAGGATAACAAGATGGTTTTTTATCATATTGCATGAATTTATCCCTCTACATCATGTCATCTTGCTTAAGGCGTTACTCTGCTTTCATGAACTTAATACTCTACATGCATGCTGGATAGCGGTCGATGAGTGGAGTAATAGTAGTAGATGTAGGCAGGAGTCGGTCTACTTGTCTTGGACGTGATGCCTATATACATGATCATACCTAGATACTCTCATAACTATGCTCAATTCTGTCAATTGCTCAACAGTAATTCGTTCACCCACCGGAAAGTACTTATGCTCTTGAGAGAAGCCACTAGTGAAACCGATGGCCCCCGGGTCTATCTTCATCATATTAATCTTCCAATACTTAGTTATTTCCTTTACATTTTACTTTGCTTTAATTTTACTTTGCATCTTTATCACAAAAATATCAAAAATATTATCTTATCATATCTATCAGATCTCACTCTCGTAAGTGACTGTGAAGGGATTGACAACCCCTTATCGCGTTGGTTGCGAGGAGTTATTTGTCTTGTGCACGTACTAGGGACTTCGCGTGCAGCCTCCTACCGGATTGATACATTGGTTCTCAAAAACTAAGGGAAATACTTACGCTACTTTGCTGCATCATCCTTTCCTCTTCAAGGAAATCCAACGCAGTGCTCAAGAGGTAGCAGGCCCTCTATATGGAGGTAAAACCCTACGTCCTGCTTGATTGATATTGATGAATATGAGTGTTACAAGAGTGGATCTACCACGAGATCGTAATGGCTAAACCCTAGAAGTGTAGCCTATATGGGTATGGTAATGACTATATCTGGTGTCCTTTCCGGACTACCCCCTTCGGTTTATGTAGACACCGAGGGGATCTATGGTTTACATGGAGTCGGTTACATAAGAAGGAATCTTCGGTCGCCAAGCTTGCCTTCCACGCCAAGTAGAGTCCAATCCGGACACGGTGCAGTCTTCGGCCTTCATGTCTTCACAGCCCATCAGTCCGGCCCATAGATAATAGGCCGGATGCCCGAGGACCCCTTAGTCCAGGACTCCCTCAGTAGCCCCTGAACCGGTCTTCAATAACGAGGTGCTCGGCACACATATTGTCTTCGGCGTTGCAAGGCGGGTTCTCCCTTCGACGATCTCCAAGTATGTATTCGGCCATTGATCCAATGTTGCCTCCTTGGCTTCCGCGCGTTGAATAGTCTTTGTCCTCCACGTGTCGAGTGAATGTGGAAAGTCGGGGTATTTTTGCGAACAACACCCCCTTCATGCAAGGAAGAGCGCCTATTTAAAGAGATTGGACCCCAGATCCATTCAGCGCTACGCAGAAGAAATCCCCAGAGACTGCTTTAGGAGAAACCATTCCAGCATGGCTAATGCTCCCAGCTCCTCCGCTCGTCCATGCCCAGAGAAAGGCGAGTGGGAGAGGTGTTCCGTGTCTCATAGCCGTTAAGTTGCAAACGTAGGGGTTCCTTCCCCATGCATATCTAGTCCCTGTTCGATCGGGGCTAGCTTCCTTCAATGTGGGGACTCAGGCAGAGGACTTCCCCAATCCGTCCCGGGGGGGGGAGCGAGTGTGTTTTGTCCCCTACCTGCTAAGAGGCGTCAGATTTCCAATCCATCCGTTCCTCCGAGGGCTTCTGGAATACTACGGCCTCCAGCTGCACAACTTCACTCCGGCCTCTATTCTGCACATTGCGGGTTACGTCACTTTATGCGAACTTTTCCTGGGTGTCGAGGCTCATTTCGAGTTGTGGAGGAAGTTGTTATGTCTCGTCCTGCGCAACCACGAAGGGTCAATATTTGAAGTGGGCGGGGCCGAAATATGGCGAGTCGCCGATACCGGATATCCATCCGGCACACCAAGGATGGCACTTGATGAATGGCCCTCCGAATGGTTTTATATAGAGGATGTTGCGCTTCGTGACCCGATCCGAAAGGGTCTTCCCGAATTTGCGCGTGTCCCGCTAAAGAAACGCCACAGTTGGCATCCCCGGAGCCTTGAAGAGGAAGACGGCGTGGAGGTTCGTCAGCTGATGAGCAGGATAAAAGAGCTCACCCAGTCCGAACTCACAATAATCGAGGTTATGGCGATTTCCATAGCGCGACGGGTTCAACCGCTCCAATATAGAGGGCTTCCCATGTGGCAATACAACAAGGAGGACGACGCCTCTCGCTGCGGCCAGAAAGGTCCGGATACCCCTGCAGCTTTGGCTAAGATATTAGCCGAACTGTTCAAGGGGGAGGGAAAGGAATTTCTCCGCGTCAAATCTAGAGATGGGTACTCTATGTATAACCCTCCTAGCTGGGTAAGGTCCGACCCCTCCTTTTTTATTTCCTCCATCTCCGAATTGCCTTTGATAAACTTCTAGCTTGTTTGCTTATGACAACACTGGTGAAAGGTCACCGAGGGATTTTACAGTCCCGCTCCACAGCCAGAGGACCACAACCGGGAGCTCGATCCCGGGTTCGAAGAGGATCCAGATATATTTGTGGTGCTTGCGGAGGGGGTGTTTTACCAGATGAGCTACGATGGTATAGATGTGGCCATCATCGCTGACTACCTAGGTCTTCTCCCAGCTTCACACGTAAGTGATCCGAACACACCTTATTCAAAAAAGATCTCTCCTTCCTTCTTACCCATCGCACTGTCTTGCACTCAAAAGGGGAAGGGTTCGGCGCGCCGTACTACTCCAGGGGTACCTCCGAAGAGAGCGCCCCCACTCCGGGCGAGCCTTCCAAGAGGAAAACAAACGAAGACACTGCCATGCCCTCGTGAAAAAGGTATGAATTCGCCAACCTGCACCTGAGCAGTCACGTCCAACCGTGACCCTCCTGTTATTCATGTGTCAGGACAAAAACGCGCTGGACCGTATCCGGAGGCTCAAGCGGCCGTACTTCCCGCAGCCAGGCTTCGAATCCTGCTATGAAGACGGGGCCAATACGGAGGCGAAGCCAAACTGTCCTCTGGCCGAGGACTCGGGTGATGTATCCATCACCAACTCAGAAGTGGAAAGTGCGATGAATCATTGGCGCCCCCGGGCCATTTTACAAGACCCTGGCTTTTCAGAAGAGTCTTTTAACGCCTTCAACTCGGCAGATGCATACATCCGAGCTGCTCGAGATGGGATTAACAGGGCCACAAAGCAACATTTAAAGGATGTGTAGGTAAATTTATTTTGTCTGACTATGATAACCATATGCCAGTAGCCCCTGAGACTTAAAGGAGTTAAAACAACTGTTTTAAGGATCCTTGTATGACCAAGTGCTTACAAAGAAGAACACCCAGCTAGCTCAGGAGCTGGAAAAGTGTCAGCGTTGGCTGCTTGCTGCTAATGCCGAACTGGAGAAATATAAGGCGTACAGGAGCAGCTGGACGCCGCTCGAAGCGAAGAACGCGGAGCCAAAAAGCTACTAGTAGCGGGCGAGCGTGTTTTGACAAAAGTCGTTCAGGAGAAAAAGAAACTCCAGGACTCAAACTCCAAACTGGGCGAAGAGCTGAAAGATGTGTGAGCCCAGCTAGTTGACTCTGTGAAGGAGAACAAGAAGCTGCGAGGCGGCATATTCAGTATGTAGCCACTTTTTTTATAACAGTTTTGGAGGTAACGGTAGCTGATGTAGCTGTGATTGCAGGTGTTTTAACGAACCGCCCCGAAGAGGAAGTGTCCGGATCATCGAATGATGTTCTGCAGGAGCTGCCGTAGTTGCACGAGCAGGCTCGGCAGGCTATGCGGAGTGTAGCCAAGGCCTTATGGCCATTCGACTCCCCTCCAGGAAGCATGGAGAAGCTGGTAGAGCTATTCAAGGGAGCGCGGCGGCGTATCCGGCTGTGGAAGATATCTGCCAGCCGAGAGGGTGCGCGAGAGGCCTGGGCCATGGTGAAGACGCGCTATACCAAACTGGATCCTAATCACATGGCTCGGGTCAGGCCGGTAGGGCCGACTGGGGAAGAAATTCCCGTTAGTATAGTATATGACCAAGTAGTGGTGGCTGCCAAATATTCTCAGCAGGATTGTAAGTTAGACTGCCTGTTGGAAGGTGTAGAGGAAGAGGTGTTCGAGTCCAAGTGACTGTGTACTTCCCTCATCTAGCTGAATTGTATATCATTTGTCATGGCAGACCTTTTCGCTTCAACCTCCGGACTCTAAGGTGTGGAGTGTTTCCGAATACCGTCATGGCCGAATAGGCCGGGGTATGCTAGGAAAACTAGGCGTAGGGGTCATAGTTGCTTGAACAGACAAGTTGTATCCGGCTAGCTATGCTATATTACATTGATACCATAAGAAACATCTTCCAGAGAGAATAGTTCCATTAAGGGTTCCTTTCCTTGGGTGTGCATGCATTTAATGTACATGTCTGAATTGTGATGCGAGCACCACAGTTTGTATAACTTCTAGGGGTGTGATACGTCTCCAACGTATCTATAATTTTTGATTGCTCCATGCTATATTATCTACTGTTTTGGACATTATTGGGCTTTATTATCCACTTTTATATTATTTTTGGGACTAACCTATTAACCGGAGGCCCAGCCCAGAATTGCTGTTTTTTGCCTATTTCAGGGTTTCGAAGAAAAGGAATATCAAACGGAGTCCAAACGGAATGAAACCTTCGGGAACGTGATTTTCTCACCGAACGTGATCCAGGGGACTTGGACCCTACGTCAAGAAACAAAAGAGGAGGCCACAAGGTAGGGGGGCGCGCCTACCCCCCCAGGCGCGCCCTCCAACCTCGTGGGCCCCCTCTTGCTCCATCGACGTACTCCTTCCTCCTATATATACCTACGTACCCCCAAACGATCAGAGACAGAGCCAAAACCCTAATTCCACCGCCGCAACTTTCTGTATCCACGAGATCCCATCTTGGTTCCTGTTCCGGAGCTCCGCCGGAGGGGGCATCGATCATGGAGGGCTTCTACATCATCACCATAGCCCCTCCGGTGAAGTGTGAGTAGTTTACCTCAGACCTACGGGTCCATAGTTAGTAGCTAGATGGCTTCTTCTCTATCTTTGGATCTCAATACAATGTTCTCCCCCTCTCTTGTGGAGATCTATTCGATGTAATCTTATTTTTGTGGTGTGTTTGTTGAGACCGATGAATTGTGGGTTTATGATCAAGTCTATCTATGAACAATATTTGAATCTTCTCTGAATTCTTTTATGTATGATTGGTTATCTTTGCAAGTCACTTCGAATTATTAGTTTGGTTTGGCCTAGTAGATTGATCTTTCTTGCAATGGGAGAAGTGCTTAGCTTTGGGTTCAATCTTGCGGTGTCCTTTCCCAGTGACAGTAGGGGCAGCAAGGCACGTATTGTATTGTTGCCATCGAGGATAACAAGATGGGGTTTTCATCATATTGCATGAGTTTATCCCTCTACATCATGTCATCTTGCTTAAGGCGTTACTCTATTTTCAATAACTTAATACTCTAGATGCATGCTGGATAGCGGTCGATGAGTGGAGTAATAGTAGTAGATGCATGCAGGAGTAGGTCTATTTGTCTCGGACCTGATGCCTATATACATGATCATACCTAGATATTCTCATAACTATGCTCAATTCTGTCAATTGCTCAACAGTAATTTGTTCACCCACTGTAGAATACTTATGCTCTCGAGAGAAGCCACTAGTGAAACCTATGGCCCCCGGGTCTATCTTCATCATATTAATCTCCCAATACTTAGTTATTTCCTTTGCTTTTTTACTTTGCTTTTATTTTACTTTGCATCTTTATCAGAAAATACCAAAAATATTATCTTATCATATCTATCAGATCTCACTCTCGTAAGTGGCCGTGTAGGAATTGACAACCCCTTATCGCGTTGGTTGCGAGGATTTATTTGTTTTGTGCAGGTACGAGGGACTGGCGCGTAGCCTCCTAATGGATTGATACCTTGGTTCTCAAAAACTGAGGGAAATACTTACGCTCTTTGCTGAATCATCCCTTCCTCTTCGGGGAAAACCAACGCAGTGCTCAAGAGGTAGCAAGAAGGATTTCTGGCGCCGTTGCCAGGGAGGTCTACACAAAAGTCAACATACCAAGTACCCATCACATACCCTTATCTCCCGCATTACATTACTTGCCATTTGCCTCTTGTTTTCCTCTCCCCCACTTCACCCTTGCTGTTTTATTCGCCCTCTCTCTGTCTATCCCCCTTCTCTTTCCCGTTTGCCTCTTTTTGCCCGCTTTTTGTTTGCTTGTGTTAGTTTGCTTGCTTGTCATGATGGCTCAAGATAACACTAAATTGTGTGACTTCACCAATACCAACAATAATGATTTTATTAGCACTCCGATTGCTCCTCTTACCGTTGCTGAATCTTGTGAAATTAATACTGCTTTGCTGAATCTTGTCATGAAAGATCCGTTTTCCGGCCTTCCTAGTGAAGATGCCGCTACCCATCTAAATAGCTTCGTTGATTTGTGTGATATGCAAAAGAAGAAAGATGTGGATAATGATATCGTTAAATTGAAGCTATTTCCTTTTTCTCTTAGAGATCATGCTAAAGCTTGGCTTTCGTCTTTGCCTAAAAAGAGTATTGATTCATGGAATAAGTGCAAAGATGCTTTTATCTCTAAGTATTTTCCTCCCACTAAGATCATCTCCCTTAGAAACTATATTATGAATTTTAGGCAACTTGATCATGAACATGTTGCACAAGCTTGGGAGAGAATGAAATTAATGATACGTAATTGCCCTACTCATGGTTTGAATTTGTGGATGATTATACAAATTTTTTATGCCAGATTGAATTTTGCTTCTAGAAATCTTTTAGATTCGGCCGCGGGAGGCACTTTTATGGAAATCACTTTAGGAGAAGCTACTAAACTCCTAGATAATATTATGGTTAATTATTCTCAATGGCATACTGAAAGATCTAGTAATAAAAAGGTGCATACGATAGACGAAATTAATGTTTTGAGTGGAAAGATGGATGAACTTATGAAATTATTTGCTAGTAAGAGTGTTTCTTCCGATCCTAATGATATGCCCCTGTCTACTTTGATTGAGAATAATAATGAATCTATGGATGTGAATTTTGTTGGTAGGAACAATTTTGGTAATAACGCGTATAGAGGAAATTTCAATCCTAGGCCTTATCCTAGTAATCCCTCTAATAATTATGGTAATTCCTACAACAATTCTTATGGAAATTTTAATAAGATGCCCTCTGATTTTGAATCTAATATTAAAGAATTTATTACATCGCAAAAGAATTTCAATGCTTTGATGGAAGAAAAATTGCTTAAGATTGATGAGTTGGCTAGGAATGTTGATAGAATTTCTCTTGATGTTGATTCTTTGAAACTTAGATCTATTCCACTTAAGCATGATATCAATGAGTCTCTCAAAGCCATGAGAATTTCCATTGATGAGTGCAAAGAAAGAACCGCTAGGATGCGTGCTAAGAAAGATGCCTTTATAAGAGCGTGTTCTTCTAGTTCCTATGAAAATAAAGACGAAGATCTAAAAGTTATTGATGTATCCCCTGTTAAATCTTTGTTTTTCAATATGAATCTTGATAATTATGGGACTGAATATGATCCACCTTTAGCTAGAAGGCGTTCCAAGAATTCAGAATTTTTTGATCTTGATGCTAAAATTGATAAAAGTAGGATTGAAGAAATTAAAACCCTAAATGTTGCTAAACCCACTATTATGGATTTCAAGGAATTTAACTATGAAAATTTCTCTTTGATTTACTGTATTTCCTTGTTGCAATCCGTGCTAATTTCTCCTCACGCTTATAGTCAAAATAAAGCGTTTACTAAACATATCATTGATGCCTTGATACAATCTTATGAAGAAAAACTTGAATTGGAAGTTTCTATCCCTAGAAAACTTTATGATGAGTGGGAACCAACTATTAAAATTAAAATTAAAGATCATGAATGCTATGCTTTATGTGATTTGGGTGCTAGTGTTTCCACGATTCCAAAGACTTTGTGTGATTTGTTAGGTTTCCGTGATTTTGATGATTGTTCTCTAAACTTGCACCTTGCGGATTCCACTATTAAGAAACCTATGGGAAGAATTAATGATGTTATTATTGTTGCAAATAGGAATTGTGTGCCCATAGATTTTATTGTTCTTGACATAGATTGCAATCCTTCATATCCTATTATTCTTGGTAGACCTTTCCTTAGAACGATTGGTGCAATTATTGATATGAAGGAAGGAAATATTAGATTCCAATTTCCATTAATTAAAGGCATTGAACACTTTCCTAGAAATAAAATTAAATTACCTTATGAATCTATTATGAGAGCCACTTATGGATTACCTACCAAAGATGGCAATACCTAGATCTATCCTTGCTTGTTATGCCTAGCTAAGGGCGTTAAACGATAGCGCTTGTTGGGAGGCAACCCAATTTTATTTTTATTCCTTGCTGTTTGATCCTGTTTATTAATAAATAATTTATCTAGCATCTGTTTTGGTTTTGTATTTTTGTGTTTAATTAGTGTTTGTGCCAAGTAGAACCGTTGGGAAGACTTGGGGAAAGTCTTGTTAAACTTGCTGTAAAAATAGAAATTTTAGCGCTCACGAGAACTGCTGCCATTTTTATTTGTAGAGTGCTATTTAGTTAATTATTTTTTTAAGATGATTAATAGATAAATTCCTCACGTCCAGAAATTTATTTTAAATTTTTGGGGTTCCATATCTTGCTCTAGCTACAGATTACTACAGACTTTTCTGTTTTTGACAGATTCTGTTTTTCGTGTGTTGTTTGCTTATTTTGATGAATCTATGGCTAGTAAAATAGTTTATAAACCATAGAGAAGTTGAAATACAGTAGGTTTAACACCAATATAAATAAATAATGAGTTCATTACAGTACCTTGAAGTGGTCTTTTGTTTTCTTTCGCTAACGGGGCTCACGAGATTTTCTACTTTGAGTTTTGTGTTGTGAAGTTTTCATGTTTTGGGTAAAGATTTGATGGATTATGGAACAAGGAGTGGCAAGAGCCTAAGCTTGGGTATTCCCATGGCACCCCCAAGATAATCTAAGGACACCTAAAAGCCAAAGCTTGGGGATGCCCCGGAAGGCATCCCCTCTTTTGTCTACTTCTATCGGTAACTTTACTTGGAGCTATATTTTTATTCACCACATGATATGTGTTTTGCTTGGAGCGTCTTGTATGATTTGAGTCTTTACTTTTTAGTTTACCACAATCATCCTTGCTGTACACACCTTTTGAGAGAGCCATACATGATTTGGAATTTGTTAGAATACTCTATGTGCTTCGCTTATATCTTTTGAGTTATATAGTTTTGCTCTAGTACTTCACTTATATCTTTTAGAGCACGGTGGTGGATTTGTTTTATAGAAACTATTGATCTCTCATGCTTAACTTAGATTATTTTGAGAGTCTTAAATAGCATGGTAATTTGCTTAAAATCCTAATATGCTAGGTATTCAAGATCAGTAAAATTTTCTTATGAGTGTTTTGAATACTAAGAGAAGTTTCATGCTTGATGATTGTTTTGAGATATGGAGGTAATAATATCAAAGTCGTGCTAGTTGAGTAGTTGTGAAATTGAGAAATGCTTGTGTTGAAGTTTGCAAGTCCCGTAGCATGCACGTATGGTAAACGTTATGTAACAAATTTGAAACATGAGGTGTTATTTGATTGTCCTCCTTATGAGTGGACGTCGGGGACGAGCGATGGTCTTTTCCTACCAATCTATCCCCCTAGGAGCATGCGCGTAGTGCCTAGGTTTTTGATGACTTGTAGATTTTTGCAATAAGTATGTGAGTTCTTTATGACTAATGTTGAGTCCATGGATTATACGCACTCTCACCCTTCCATCCTAGCTAGCCTCTTAGGTATAGTGCATTGCCCTTTCTCACATTGAGAGTTGGCGCAAAATTCGCCGGTGCATCCAAACCCCGTGATATGATACGCTCTTTAACACATAAACCTCCTTATATCTTCCTCAAAACAGCCACCATACCTACCTATTATGGCATTTCCATAGCCATTCCGAGATATATTGCCATGCAACTTTCCACCATTCCGTTTATCATGACACATTCATTATTGTCATATTGCTTAGCATGATCATGTAGTTGACATAGTATTTGTGGCAAAGCCACCATTCATAATTCTTTCATACATGTCACTCTTGGTCCATACATATCCCGGTACACCGCCGGAGGCATTCATATAGAGTCATTTTTTGTTCTAGTATCGAGTTGTAATCATTGAGTTGTAAAATAAATAGAAGTGTGATGATCATCATTTTCTAGAACATTGTCCCAAGTGAGGAATTATAAAAAAAGAGAAAGGCCATATAAAAAAAGAGAAGGCCAAATAAAAAATGAGAGAAAAAGAGAGAAGGGACAATGTTACTATCCTTTGCCACACTTCTGCTTCAAAGTAGCACCGTAATCTTCATGATAGAGAGTCTCTTGTTTTGTCACTTTCATATACTAGTGGGAATTTTGATTATAGAACTTGGCTTGTATATTCCAACAATGGGCCTCCTCAAGTGCCCTAGGTCTTCGTGAGCAAGCAAGTTGGATGCACACCCACTTAGTTTCTTTTGTTGAGCTTTCATACATTTATAGCTATAGTGCATCCGTTGCATGGCAATCCCTACTCCTTGCATTAACATCAATCGGTGGGCATCTCCATAGCCCATTGATTAGCCTCGTTGATGTGAGACTTTCTCCTTTTTGTCTTCTCCACATAACCCCCCTCATTATATTCTATTCCACCCATAGTGCTATGTCCATGGCTCGCGCTCATATATTGCATGAAAGTTTATAGGTTTGAGATTACTAAAGTATGAAACAATTGCTTGGCTTGTCATCGGGGTTGTGCATGATGAGAGAATTCTTGTGTGACGAAAATGGAGCACGACTAAACTATATGATTTTGTAGGGACGAACTTTCTTTGGCCATGTTATTTTGAGAAGACATAATTGCTTTGTTAGTATGCTTGAAGTATTATTATTTTTATGTCAATATGAACTTTTGTCTTGAATCTTTCAGATCTGAATATTCATACCACAAGTAAGAAGAATTACATTAAAATTATGCCAAGTAGCACTCCGCATCAAAAATTCTATTTTTATCATTTACCTACTCGAGGACGAGCAGGAATTAAGCTTGGGGATGTTTGATACGTCTCCAATGTATCTATAATTTTTGATTGCTCCATGCTATATTATCTACTGTTTTGGACATTATTTGGCTTTATTATCCACTTTTATATTATTTTTGGGACTAACCTATTAACCAGAGGCCCAGCCCAGGATTGCTATTTTTTGCCTATTTCAGGGTTTCGAAGAAAAGGAATATCAAACGGAGTCCAAATAGAATGAAACCTTCGGGAACATGATTTTCTCACCGAACGTGATCTAGGGGACTTGGACCCTACATCAAGAAATAAAAGAGGAGGCCACGAGGTAGGGGGCGCTGATACGTCTCCAACATATCTATAATTTTTGATTGCTCCATGCTATATTATCTACTGTTTTGGACTATATTGGGCTTTATTTTCCACTTTTATATTATTTTTGGGACTAACCTATTAACCGGAGGCCCAACCCAGAATTGCTGTTTTTTTGCCTATTTCAGTGTTTCGGAGAAACAGAATATCAAATGGAGTCCAAATGGAATAAAATCTTCGGGAACGTGATTTTCTCACCGAACGTGATCCAGGAGACTTGGACTCTACACTAGGGAGTCAAAGAGGAGGTCACGAGGGTGGGGGGCGCACCCCCCAGGGCGCGCCCCCTGCCTCGTGGGCCCCTCGGTGCTCCACCAATGTACTTCTTCCTCCTATATATACACACGTACCCCAAAACGATCAGAAGAGGAGCCAAAAACCTAATTCCACCGCCGCAACTTTGTGTATCCACGAGATCCCATCTCGGGGCCTGTTCCGGAGCTCCGCCGGAAGTGGGCCGTCATCACGGAGGGCTTCTACATCATCCTAGCCCCTCCGATGAAGTGTGAGTAGTTTACCTCAGACCTTCGGGTCCATAGTTAGTAGCTAGATGGCTTCTTCTCTCTCTTTGAATCTCAATACAAAGTTCTCCCCCTCTCTTATGGAGATCTATTCGATGTAATCTTCTTTTTGCGGTGTGTTTGTTGAGACCGATGAATTGTGGGTTTATGATCAAGTCTATCTATGAATAATATTTGAATCTTCTCTGAATTCTTTTATGTATGATTGGTTATCTTTGCAAGTCTCTTCGAATTATCTATTTGGTTTGGCCAACTAGATTGGTAGTTCTTGCCATGGGAGAAGTGCTTAGCTTTGGGTTCGATCTTGCGGTGTCCTTTCCCAGTGACAGAAGGGGCAGCAAGGCACGTATTGTATCATTGCCATCGAGGATAACAAGATGGGGTTTATTTCATATTGCATGAATTTATCTCTCTACATCATGTCATCTTGCTTAAGGCGTTACTCTGTTTTTAACTTAATACTCTAGATGCATGGTGGATAGCGGTCGATGAGTGGAGTAATAGTAGTAGATGCAGAATCGTTTCGGTCTACTTGTCACGGACGTGATGCCTATATACATGATCATTCCTAGATATTCTCATAACTATGCTCAATTCTGTCAATTGCTCAACAGTAATTTGTTCACCCACCGTAGAATACTTATGCTCTTGAGAGAAGCCACTAGTGAAACCTATGGCCCCCGGGTCTATTCTCATCATATCAATCTCCATCACTTTAATCTTGCTTTGCTTTTTTACTTTGCCTTTACTTTTTTACTTGGCATCTTTATATAAAAAATACCAAATAATATTATATCTATCAGATCTCACTCTCGTAAGTGACCGTGAAGGGCTTGACAACCCCTAATCGCGTTGGTTGTGAGTAGCTATCATTTTGTGCAGGTACGAGGGACTTGAGCGTGGCCTCCTACTGGATTGATACCTTGGTTCTCAAAAACTAAGGGAAATACTTATGCTACTCTCCTGCATCATCCCTTCCTCTTCGGGGAAAACCAACGCAAGTTCAAGACGTAGCAAGAAGGATTTCTGGCACCGTTGCCGGGGAGTCTACGCAAAAAGTCAACATACCAAGTACCAATCGCAATCCCTATCTCTCGCATTACATTATTTGCCATTTGCCTCTCGTTTCCTCTCCCCCCACTTCACCCTTGCCATTTTATTCGCCCTTCCTTCATTCAATCTTGTGTTACCATGTGCCTTCTTTCTGCTTGCATCTTCGCTTGCTAAAAGTTTATGGATCCTCCTCCACTTGCTAATCTCTTTAAGGGATCCAATTATGATGAACCTATTGCTAGTGAATTGAGTGCACTAGATTATCTTTATGAGGTTTTGCTTGAAATTTGTGAATCTAAAAATTGTGATGAAGTACTTTATGAAGCGATTCACGATGGATCTTTGAATAAAAAGCACGATTGCAATGATTTTACTATAAATTCTATTGATGTAAAATGTGCTAAAAATATGCAAAAACCCTAAGCTTGCGGATGCTAGTTTTGCTATGTCCTCTACTTATTGAAATGATCATGATTGGGGTGATTCTTCTTATGATCTTGAAAATTTATTTAATCCCCATCATGAATATGAGATTGATAATATTGTTTGCAATAATATTGAAAGTGGGTTTGGAAGAGTGTCAACTTTAGATCCCACATATTTGGAGAATATTCAATCTTATGAAATCTTTGATAAAAGTGGGTTTGGAGAGGTCATGACTTTAGTTAATGTTAATCCCACTATTTTGGAAGAGCGTCAACTTTGCATGCATGTGGATCGTGTTAAGAATATGTTTTGTGATAGCTATTTTGTTGAATTTGCTTATGATCCCTCATGCAATTATTATGAGAGAGGAAAATATGGTGGTAGAAATTTTCATGTTACTAAATTACCTCTTGTTATGTTGAGATTGCTATTGTTTCTTTCCGCTTCCTTGCATACGCTAGTTTTTGCTTGCCTTGGTAATTTGTTTGCCTATAAGATGCCTATGCATAGGAAGTATGTTAGACTTAGATGTGTTTGTCACATGCTCTATGATGCTCTCTTTGTGCTTCAATTCTTGTCTTTCATGTGAGCATCATTAAAATTATCAATGCCTAGCTTTAAGGATTTAAAGAAAAGCGCTTGTTGGGAGATAACCCAATATTTATCCTTAATGTTATTTAATAAATTATCTAGCCTCTGTTTTCGTTTCGTTTATTGTGTTTAATTAGTGTTTGTGCCAAGTAGAACCGTTGGGAAGACTTGGGGAAAGTCTTGTTGAACTTGCTGTAAAAAACAGAAACTTTAGCGCTCACGAGAACTGCTGTCATTTTTATTTGAAGAGTGCTGTTTAGTTAATTCTTTTTTCAGATGATTAATAGATAAATTCCTCACGTCCAGCAATTTATTTTAGAATTTTTGGGGTTCCAGATCTTGCGCTAGCTACAAATTACTACAGACTGTTCTGTTTTTGACAGATTCTGTTTTTCGTGTGTTGTTTGCTTATTTTGATGAATCTATGGTTAGTAAAATAGTTTATAATCCATAGAGAAGTTGGAATACAGTAGGTTTAACACCAATATAAATAAAGAATGAGTTCATTGCAGTACCTTGAAGTGGTCTTTTGTTTTCTTTCGCTAACGGAGCTCACAAGTTTTCTGCTTTAAGTTTTGTGTTGTGAAGTTTTCAAGTTTTGGGTGAATTCTTTTGATGGATTATGGAACAAGGAGTGGCAAGAGCCTAAGCTCCTCCGGCTTAGGCTCTTGATGAATTCTTTTGTGTTGTGAAGTTTTCTGCTTTTGATGAATTCTTTTGTTTTCATATGAATACACGGTCATGTCTTTTGGCCTCGTTAACGCTCCTCCGGCTTTCTCTCGCATGATGAACTTCATCTTCAACGCCTACACCAATGACTTCATTTTGGTCTATCTCGACGACATTCTGGTTTTCTTGAAGAACAAGGAAGATCATGCCAAGCACTTGCGTTTGGTACTCGATAAGTTGAGGGAACACAAGTTCTACGCCAAGTTCTCCAAGTGCGAATTTTGGCTCGATGAGGTTCTTTATCTTGGTCATATCATCTCTGCCAAGGGCATTGCGGTGAATCCTGAGAAGGTGTCTGCAATTGTGAATTGGGAACCTCCTCAGAACATGAAGCAACTCCGTATCTTCCTCGGTCTCGCAAGCTACTGTCGAAGATTCGTTGAAAACTTTTCTAAGATCGCGAAGCCTCTCTCAAATCTTCTCTAGAAGCACGTCAAGTACGTTTGGTCTCCGGAGTGTGACATTGCTTTCAACACTTTGAAAGAGAAATTGATCACTGCTCCAGTTCTGACTCCGCCTGATGAATCCAAGCCGTGCGAGGTCTTTTGTGATGCCTCTATCCAAGGTCTTGGCGCAATGTTGATGCAAGAGAAGAAAGTTGTTGCTTATACCTTCGCCAGTTGAAGCCCAGTGAGAAGAACTACCCCACTCATGATCTCAAGTTGGCGGCAGTTGTGCATGCCCTTTTGACTTGGAGACATCTCTTATTGGGAAGAAAAGTGGACATCTTCACTGACCACAAGAGTCTCAAGTACATCTTCACTCAGCCTAATCTCAACCTCAGGCAAACTCGATGGGTCGAAATGATTCAAGAGTATAATCCGAGTATCGAGTATACTCCAGGCAAGGCCAATGTGATTGCTGACGCATTGAGCAGAAAGGCCTATTGCAACAGTCTGATTCTCAAGCCTTATCAACCCGAGCTTGGTGAAGCTTTCCGCAAACTTAATCTGCAAGTTGTTCCTCAAGGTTTCCTCGCCAACCTTCAAGTCTCTCCTACCTTGGAAGACCAGATTCGCCAAGCTCAGCTTCTTGATGCTATGGTGAAAAAGGTGAAGATTGGGATTGCCAAGTGTCAACCCAAGTACAAGTGCTACCGCCTTGATGACAAGGATACTCTCTTCTTCGAGGATCATATTGTTGTGACCAAAGGTGACCTTCGTAAAGTGATCATGAACGAGATTCACAATTCTCTCCTCTCCATCCACCCTGGGAGTACGAAGATGTATCAGGACCTCAAGCACGCTTATTGGTGGACTCGAATGAAGCGCGAGATTGCTCAGTTCGTGAGTGAGTGTGATGTCTGCAGAAGAGTGAAGGCAGAACACCAAAGGCCAGCGGGTCTCCTCCAACCTCTTGCCATTCCAGAATGGA
Source organism: Triticum aestivum (assembly GCF_018294505.1). Classification (NCBI taxonomy): domain Eukaryota; kingdom Viridiplantae; phylum Streptophyta; class Magnoliopsida; order Poales; family Poaceae; genus Triticum; species Triticum aestivum. Next base: position 462,146,898 of record NC_057812.1, on the reverse strand, counting down.
AGTTTGACCACATTGAAATGGACTTCGTGACGGGTTTCCAAAGTCCAAATGTGGCAATGATGCTATATTCGTTGTCATCGACAAACTCACCAAAGTGGCTCACTATCTGCCTATCAAAGAGTCAATCACTGCAGCTCAATTGGCGGAACTCTATACCTCTCGAATTGTCTCTCTGCACGGTATTCCACAACTGATCTCTTCAGACCGTGGCAGCATCTTTACCTCCAAGTTTTGGGATTCTTTTCAGAAGGCCATGGGCACCAACATCCGCTTCAGCACAGCTTTCCATCCTCAAACTAGCGGTCAAGTCGAGCGTGTCAACCAGATTCTTGAAGATATGCTCAGGGCTTGTGTGATCTCCTTCGGCATGAAGTGGGAGGATTGTCTTCCTTATGCTGAATTCTCCTACAACAACAATTTTCAAGCAAGTTCGGGCAAGGCCCCATTTGAAATTCTGTATGGTAGGAAGTGCCGTACCCCTCTCAACTGGTCCGAAACCGGTGAACATCATCTTCTCGGAAATGACTTAATCACAGAGGAAGAGGAAATGTGCAAAGTCATTCGAGATAACCTCAAAGCAGCCCAATCCCGCCAGAAGAGCTACTATGATAGTAAGCACCGTGATTTGGCTTTCAAGATCGGAGATCATGTTTACCTCCGTGTCTCTCCTATGAAAGGTACTCGTCGCTTCGGTATCAAAGGGAAGCTTGCCCCCAGATACGTGGGACCTTTCAAGATTGTCAGCAAGAGAGGCGATCTCGCCTATCAACTCGAGCTTCCTTCAAACTTTGCAAATGTTCATGATGTGTTCCATGTCTCTCAGCTCCGGAAGTGCTTCAAGACTCCTGACCGCACCGTCAACTTCGAGGACACTGAGCTCTAAGAAGATCTCTCCTATCGTGAGCACCCCGTTGCTATTCTCGAAGAGACTGAACGCAAGACTCGCAACAAGTCAATCAAATTCCTCAAAGTCAACTGGTCACACCATTCCGACCGTGAAGCTACCTGGGAAAGCGAGGATCACCTCCGTTCTGAGTACCCGGCGTTTTTTTAGTCCTAGATCTCGGGACGAGATCCTTTCGTAGTGGTGGAGTGTTGTAACACCCCGGATGTGATTTACCCAATTTGTACTCCAACTCTTGCCGTTTCTAGCTTTAAGTTATTTTATTTTCTCGGGTTCGGGTCTTTGTCTCCATGTGTTGTTATCGTTGTCATGCATCTCTTATCATGTCATCATGTGCATTGCATTTGCATACGTGTTCATCTCATGCATTCGAGCATTTTCCCCGTTGTCCATTTTGCATTCCGGCGCTTCGTTCTCCTCCGGTGGTCAATTCTACCTTTCTTTCGTGTGTGGGATTAAACATTTCCGTATTGGACCAAGAATTGCCAAGCGGCCTTGGTTTACTACCGGTAGACCGCCTGTCAAGTTTCGTACCATTTGGACTTCGTTTGATGCTCCAACGGTTAACCGAGGGTCCGAAAAGGCCTCGTGTGTGTTGCAGCCCAACACCCCTCCAATTTGGCCCCAAACCCACCAAAACCCTCTCCATCATCTAGAGCATTCGATCACGATCCCGTGGCCGAAAACCACACCTCATTTGGACACTCCTAGCTCCCTCTATGCCTATTTATAGCCCCTCCTCCGAAATCCCGGATCCCCTCCTTCTCTAACCCTAGATCCACCCCTCGCGCCGTGCCGGACATTGTCCGTCCGGGCCGGACACCCCACCGCCGACGCCCGTGACCAATCAGGCGGTGCCACGTGGCCCGCCGCCGCTTCCCACCGCCGCGGCCCGCCCGGCCCGGGGCAGGCCCCCGCGGCCCGAGCGCCCCGCGCCCCGCGCCCGTGCGTCTCGCCACCGCCTTGCTCGAGGCCGGCCGGCTCCGGCCGCCGCGCCGTCAGCTCCGGCGACCGCCGCCCATCGCGCCTGGCCGCCGCCGTCCTTGCCTCCACGCTGGATCTCCGCCGCCAAGTCCGTTCCCCACCGCAGCGGTCGACGCCGGCGAGCTCCTCCCCCACTCCGGTGAGCCGGAGAGCTTCTCCCCGCTCCGGCTGACCTCTCCTCCAGCGGCGCCGACGACTTTCCGGCGAGCATCGGTTCCCATGCACCGGATCTCAGATCTGAAAAACTCCTCTCGGGTTGACTTTCCGTCCCTAACCCTAGTTCATGTGCCCATGTTCATCGTGCCATAACTTTGCATCCGTAACTCCGTTTTGGGCATATAGCATATCAAAATGTTCGTCCTAGAGAGCACATCATTTCATTCCATTGCATCATTTTCATTTGAGTTCATCTTGATGCCCGAAATGCTGTTAGAAGAGTGCTACTTGAGATAATTGTCAGATCTGCTACTCCATTTAGATATTTGTCATTTTTGCCATGATTATTGTGTGCATGATATGCCCATGAGTTCTACATATGTTTTGTTAAGGGTTTTGCCATCTTTCCAGAGGTGCAACCCACATATTTTTGTGAGGTGTGTGGTTACTAGCACGAGCTTGCAAAGTGAGGCACCTGTTTATCTCATATGGCCATATGTTCATGTTGTTTCCTAGTGATCCTTGCCTCTTTTGAGGATAATCAGTAAGGATGTTTTGTTAATCTTGTAGTGCTCTACCCTTCCATGTATTTGTTTGCAATTATGGAGCACCTTAGCTTGAGTCAATCGACCTCTACTTTTTCTACTTCGTGAATCCGAGCAGATTGTCTACTTGTTAGCGATTTTGCCGATGATGTTGTAGTTGATCCATGCATGCTATGCTATTGTTCTTGCCATGTCTAGCTCGTATTTTGTGTATTCTTGATGGGTGTATGCTTAGTTTGTAATGACATGCTTTGTAGTGAGTGCATCGGGCTCGTAAACATGCCTACTTGATATCTGTTTTCAGCATGCTCCAGTTTTCACTAAGTCTGTGAACTGATTATGTTTTTGCCATGTTCACATGCTTGCAAATGTGTTTTCTGATCCCTTTTGGCTCAAGGTCACTAATGGACTTTTGTTAAGCTCTTTGAGTATCTCCATGCCATGCTTTACTTTGCCATGTTCAGGTCCTGTAGCATGTAGTTTTGTTGCTCCGAAGAGTGCTACCTGATCTGAAACTCCAGACAAGTGTTAATTTCACTAAGTCTGAGATCTGTTTACCATATGCATTTTTGCCATGCTTGTTTGAACCTGTTAATGGATGAATTGGCCGTAGCTCAGTGCTAGACTTTTGTTAAGCATCATGAATGCATCCATGCCATGTATTTTGATGCCAAGTTTGAATGTTGTAGCATGTTCATCTCATTGCATTTAGATGGCTACTTGCTGTAAATCGCAGAACGTGGCCATATTTGAATTGCTTGCCATTTCCAAACCGTAACTCCGATTCCGGCGTTCTTTATATCGTTTATAAGCGAATTCATCTCATCTTTCCAGTGACACACTTGGATTTCCAAGTTGAGGCCAGGTTCATGCATCCCTTGTCAAATCTTGCATATGCATCCCGCATCACATCCCGCATAGCATACCTTCTTTGCATCATATTGTTTGAGCTTTGCACGTGGTTGATTGTGTTCCATTTGCTTGTTTGTCTTGTTTGGGTAGAGTCGGGAGACGAGTTCGCTAACGAGGAGCCCGTTGAGTTTGCTTTCGAGGATCCAGTCAACTCTGACAACTTTGCAGGCAAGATGATCATACCCTCGAAATCACTACTATCTTTGCTATGCTAGATGCTCGCTCTTTTGCTATGCCAATGCTATGATGCCTACCACTTGCTTTCAAGCCTCCCAAATTTCCATTTCAAACCTCTAACCCACCATGTCCTAGCAAACCGTCGATTGGCTATGTTACCGCTTTGCTCAGCCCCTCTTATAGCGTTGCTAGTTGCAGGTGAAGATTGGAGAACGTTCCTTGTTGGAACATCATTTACTTGTTGGGATATCATTATGTTGCCATGTTATCTTAATGCATCTATATACTTGGTAAAGGGTGGAAGGCTCGGCCTCTCGCCTAGTGTCTTGTTCCACTCTTGCCGCCCTAGTTTCCGTCATATCGGTGTTATGTTCCCGGATTTTGCGTTCCTTACGCGGTTGGGTTATAATGGGAACCCCTTGATAGTTCGCCTTGATTAAAGCTTTTCCAGCAATGCCCAACCTTGGTTTTACCATTTGCCACCTAGCCTCTTTTTCCCTTGGGTTTCCGGAGCCCGAGGGTCATCTTATTTTAGCCCCCCCTGGGCCAGTGCTCCTCTGAGTGTTGGTCCAAACTAGAGTCCTGTGCAACGCCCCCTCGGGGAAACTCGAGGTTTGGTTTTAGTTGTACGAAGAGCTCATCTGAGTGTGCCCTGAGAACGAGATATGTGCAGCTCCTATCGGGATTTGTCGGCACATCCGGGCAGTGTTGCTGGTCTTGTTTTAACCCGTCGAAGTGTCTTGAAGAACCGAGATACCGAGTCTGATCGGAATGTCTCCGGAGGAGGTCTATTCCTTCGTTGACCGTGAGAGCTTGTCATGGGCTAAGTTGGGACTCCCCTGCAGGAATTTGAACTTTCGAAAGCCGTGCCCGCGATTATGGGCAGATGGGAATTTGTTAATGTCCGGTTGTAGATAACTTGAACCTTAACTTAATTAAAATGAATCAACCGTGTGAGTTACCGTGATGGTCTCTTCTCGGCGGAGTCTGGGAAGTGGACACGGTGTTGGAGTAATGCTTGCCGCATGTTTGCCCTCTTTAGTTATGCGTTCGCGCTTTACCTCCTCTTCTCGCTCTCTTTTGCGAATAGTTTAGCTACCATATATGCTAGTTGCTTGCTGTAGCTCCACATATATTTACCTTGCCATACCTATTAAGCTTAAATAGTCTTGATCGCGAGGGTGCGAGATTGCTGAGTCCCTGTGGCTCACAGATTACTATTACACCAGATGCAGGGCCTGATAATTCCGCTCCAGGTGACGCGCTTGAGCTCAAGTGGGAGTTCGAAGAGGACTCTCAACGATACTACGTGTCTTTCCCTGATGATCAGTAGTGGTGCCCAGTTGGGGTGATCGGGACCGTGTCGCATGTTGGGTTATCTTTTATTTTGGCGCCATAGTCGGGCCATGAGTGTTTGGATAATGTAATGTTATTTATGTACCTTGATTGACGTGGCGAGTGTAAGCCAACTATGTTATCTCCCCTTTATTATTTGGGATGTTGTGAAGATTGCCTAACTTGCGACATATGCCTTCAATGCGATTATGCCTCTAAGTCGTGCCTCGACACGTGGGAGATATAGTCGCATCGAGGGTGTTACAATATAGTGGCGAAGAAAAGGTACATATGGAAAAACTCATATGCGAGGAGCTTGATGCTCAAGTAATGACAAAAACTTCTGTCCGAGAAGCCCCCAGGTACAAGAGGTGCACATGTTTGAAGATGTATGTGCCAATGGTGTGCGGTCTAGCCATACTTAAAGCTTTTAAAGCGAGAAAAAGAAAGTAATCAGAAAAGAGAGAAAAAATAATGGAAACTACAGGGGACGAGGAGACGAACAATCAGTTTAGCGCTAGGCGTAGAATCTCCGGAGTCTGGCCGCGTTCCAGGGGTTCGGCTCGAGGTGATTGTCTGATGCATCGCGAAGACGGTACGCTCCTCCGGTGAGAACTTCGTCAATTATGAAGGGACCCTCCCATTTGGGCTTGAGTTTATCCTTTTCTTCTCTGGGAGGCGTAGAACGAGTTCGCTGACATTGTAAGTCTTGGCCCGTACTTCTCTGCTTTGGTATCTTCGAGCCTGCTGTTGGTAAACTTCTGAACGAGCTTTTGTGACATCGCGTTCCTCCTCCAGGGCATCTAGGCTGGCCTGCTGATCGAGCTCGGCTTCTCTCTCTTCATACATACACACTCTAGGTGAGTCGTGAATAATATCGCAGGGCAATACGGGCTCTGCACCATACACCATGAAGAAAGGTGTGTATCCGGTAGTACGGTTGGGCGTGGTCCATGATGTCTACTACACAACCTTCTTCTTGTAGACGTTGTTGGGCCTCCAAGTGCAGAGGTTTGTAGGACAGTATAATGGTAAATTGTATAGGTGCACTAGTTTGGCGAAGAGATGGTGATACAAGTGCAATATGGATAGTAGATAATAGTTTTTGTAATCTGAAAATATAAAAACAGCAAGGTAACTAATGATAAAATTGAGCGTAAACTGTATTGCAATGCTAGGAAACAAGGCCTAGGGTTCATACTTTCACTAGTGCAAGTCCTCTCAACAATAATAACATAATTGGATCACATAACTATCCCTCAACATGCAACAAAGAGTCACTCCAAAGTCACTAATAGCGGAGAACAAACAAAGAGATTACGGTAGGGTATAAAACCACCTCAAAGTTATTCTTTCCAATCAATCCATTGGGCTATTCCTATAAGTGTCACAAACAGCCCTAGAGTTCGTACTAGAATAACACCTTAAGACACAAATCAACCAAAACCCTAATGTCACCTAGATACTCCAATGTCACCTCAAGTATCCGTGGGTATGATTATACGATATGCATCACACAATCTCAGATTCATCTATTCAACCAACACATAGAACCTCAAAGCGTGCCCCAAAGTTTCTACCAGAGAATCACGACGAAAACGTGTGCCAACCCCTATGCATAGGTTCATGGGCGGAACCCGCAAGTTGATCACCAAAACATACATCAAGTGAATCACGTGATATCCCATTGTCACCACAGATACGCACGGCAAGACATACATCAAGTGTCCTCAAATCTTTAAAGACTCAATCTGATAAGATAACGTCAAAGGGGAAACTCAATCCATTAAAAGAGAGTAGGGGGGAGAAGAAACATCATAGGATCCAAATATAATAGCAAAGCTCATGATACATCAAGACTGTATCACCTCAAGAACAGGAGAGACAAAGATCAAACACATAGCTACTGGTACATACCCTCAGCCCAGAGGGCGGACTACTCCCTCCTCGTCATGGAGAGCGCCGGGATGATGAAGATAGCCATCGGAGAGGGATTCCCCCTCCGGCAGGGTGCCGGAACGGGTCTAGATTGGCTTTCGTTGGCTACGGAGGCTTCTGGCGGCGTAACTCCCGATCTATTGTGTTCCCCGATAGTTTTAGGGTATATGGATATATATAGGTGGAAGAAATACATCAGGGGAGCCACGAGGGGCCCACGAGGGTGGAGGGCGCGCCCAAGGGGTGGGCGCGCCCCCTGCCTCGTGGCTTCCTCGTTGATCCCCTGACGTGCACTCCAAGTCTCCTGTATTGCTTTCTTTCCAAAAATAACTTTTCTGAAGGTTTCATTCCGTTTGGACTCCGTTTGATATTCCTTTTCTTTGAAACCCTAAAACAAGGAAAAAACAAAAACTGGCACTGGGCTCTAGGTTAATAGGTTAGTCCCAAAAATCATATAAAATAGCATATAAATGCATATAAAACATCCAAGGTTGTAATATAACAGCATTGAACAATCAAAAATTATAGATACGTTGGAGACGTATCAACATCCCCAAGCTTAATTCCTGCTCGTCCTCGAGTAGGTAAATGATAAAAACAAACTTTTTGATGTGGAATGCTACCTAACATATTTATCCATGTATTTCTCTTTATTGTGGCAAGAATATTCAGATCCATAAGATTCAAGACAAAAGTTTAATATACATAAAAATAATAATACTTCAAGCATACTAACCAAGCAATTATGTCTTCTCAAAATAACATGGCCAAAGAAAGCTATCCCTACAAAATCATATAGTCTGGCTATGCTCCATCTTCACCACACAAAGTATTTAAATCATGCACAACCCCGATGACAAGCCAAGCAATTGTTTCATACTTTTGATGTTCTCAAACTTTTTCAATCTTCACGCAATACATGAACGTGAGCCATGGACATAGCACTATAGGTGGAATAGAATGGTGGTTGTGGAGAAGACAAAAAGGAGAAGATAGTCTCACATCAACTAGGCGTATCAACGGGCTATGGAGATGCCCATCAATAGATATCAATGTGAGTGAGTAGGGATTGCCATGCAACGGATAAACTAGAGCTATAAATGTATGAAAGCTCAACAAAAGAAACTAGTGGGTGTGCATCCAACTTGCTTGCTCACAAAGACCTAGGGCATTTTGAGGAAGCCCATCATTGGAATATACAAGCCAAGTTCTATAATGAAAAATTCCCACTAGTATATGAAAGTGACAACATAGGAGACTCTCTACGATGAAGATCATGGTGCTACTTTGAAGCACAAGTGCGGTAAAAGGATAGTAGCATTGCCCCTTCTCTCTTTTTCTCTCATTTTTTATATTATATATTTTTTATTTGGGCCTTCTCTTTTTTTATGGCCTCTTTTCTCCTTTTTTTATTTGGGCTTCTTTGGCCTCTTTTATTTATTTATTTTCGTCCAGAGTCTCATCCCAACTTGTGGGGGAATCATAGTCTCCATCATCCTTTCCTCACTAGGACAATGCTCTAATAATGATGATCATCACACTTTTATTTACTTACAACTCAAGAATCACAACTCGATTCTTAGAAAAAATATGACTATATGAATGCCTCTGGCGGTGTACCGAGATGTGCAATGACTCATGAGTGACATGTATGAAAGAATTATGAACGATGGCTTTGCCACAAATACGATGTCAACTACATGATCATGCAAAGCAATATGACAATGATGGAGCGTGTCATAATAAATAGAACGGTGGAAAGTTGCATGGCAATATATCTCGGAATGGCTATGGAAATGCCATAATAGGTAGATATGGTGGCTGTTTTGAGGAAGGTATATGGTAGGTTTAAGGTACCAGTGAAAGTTGCACGGTACTAGAGAGGCTAGCAATGGTGGAAGGGTGAGAGTGCGTATAATCCATGGACTCAACATTAGTCATAAAGAACTCACATACTTATTGCAAAAATTTATTAGTTATCGCAACAAAGTATTACGCGCATGCTCCTAGGGGGATAGATTTGTAGGAGAAGACCATCGCTCGTCCCCGACCGCCACTCATAAGGAAGACAATCAATAAATAAATCATGCTCCGACTTTTTAACATAACGGTTCACCATACGTGCATGCTACGGGAATCAAAAACTTCAACACAAGCATTTCTAAAATTCACAACTACTCAACTAGCACGACTCTAATATCACCATCTCCATATCTCAAAACAATTATCAAGTATCAAACTTCTCTTAGTATTCAATGCACTCTATATGAAAGTTTTTATTATATCCCTCTTGGATGCCCATCATATTAGGACTAGTTTCATAACAAAAGCAAAGTACCATGTTGTTCTAAAGACTCTCAAAATAATATAAGTGAAGCACAAGAGTTCATCTATTTCTTCAAAATAAAACCACCACCGTGCTCTAAAAAGATATAAGTGAAGCACTAGAGCAAATGACAAACTACTCCGAAAGATATAAGTGAAGACCAATGAGTAGTCGAATAATTATGCAACTATGTGAAGACTCTCTAACGTTAAAGAATTTAAGATCTTGGTATTTTATTCAAACAGAAAGTAAAAATAAATAGAATAAAATGACGCTCCAAGCAAAACACATATCATGTGGTAAATAAAAATATAGCTCCAAGTAAAGTTACCGATGAACGAAGACGAAAGAGGGGATGCCTTCCGGGGCATCCCCAAGCTTAGGGTTTTGGTTGTCCTTGAATTTTACCTTGGGGTTCCATGGGCATCCCCAAGCTTAGTCTCTTGCCACTCCTTATTCCATAGTCCATCGAATCTTTACCCAAAACTTGAAAACTTCACAACACAAAACTTAACAGAAAACTCGTAAGTTCCGTTAGTGAAAGAAAACAAAACATCACTTCAAGGTACTGTAATGAACTCATTATTTATTTATATTGGTGTTAAACCTACTGTATTCCAACTTCTCTATGGTTTATAAACTCTTTTACTAGCCATAGATTCATTAAAATAAGAAAACAACACATGAAAAACAGAATCTGTCAAAAACAGAACAGTCTGTAGTAATCTGTAACTAACGCAAACTTCTGGAACCCCAAAAATTCTAAAATAAATTTCTGGACGTGAGGAATTTATCTATTAATCATATTAAAAAAGAATTAACTAAATATCACTCTTCAATAAAAAATGGAAGCAATTCTCGTGAGCGCTAAAGTTTCTGTTTTTTACAGCATGATCGCAAAGACTTTCCCCAAGTCTTCCCAAAGGTTCTACTTGGCACAAACACTAATTAAAACATAAAACCACATCTAAACAGAGGCTATATGAATTATTTATTACTAAAAAGTAACAAAAATAAAATTGGGTAGCCTCCCAACAAGCGCTATCGTTTAACGCCCCTGGCTAGGCATGATGATTTCAATGATGCTCACATAAAGGATAAGAATTGAAACATAAAGAGAGCATCATGAAGAATATGACTAACACATTTAAGTCTGACCCACTTCCTATGCATAGGGCTTTTGTGAGCAAACAACTTATGGGAACAATAATCAACTAGCATAGGAAGGCAAAACAAGCATAACTTCAAAACTTTAAGCACATAGGGAGGAAACTTGATATTATTGCAATTCCTACACGCATATATTCCTCCCTCATAATAATTTTCAGTGGCATCATGAATGAATTCAACAATATAACCAGAACCTAAAGCATTATTTTCATGATGCATAAGCATAGAATTTTTATTACTCTCCACATAAGCAAAATTCTTCTCTTTCGGAATAGTGGGACTATCATAAGAGACTCGAATACTATAAATTGTTTCCACATTAAAAGAGTAATGTTCAGAAAAGGGGTAATCATAATCATGACAAGTTTTATAAATATAATCACTACTATTTATAGCATAAGTATCATCACAATAATCATCATAAGTAGGAGGCATGATGTCATCATTATAAATTTGCATATCAAAACTTGGAAGACTAAAAATATCATCTTCATTAAACGTAGCATCCCCAAGCTTGGGACAAACATTAATTGCAGCAAATATATTCTAAAAAATATCATGTTCATCAAACATAGCATCCCCAAACTTGGGCCTTTTCATATCATAAGCATAATCACTATCATCATTAATAGTATGGATAGCACTAATAGTATAGCAATTATCATATTCTTCCAAGCAAGTGCCAAAAAGATTTTCAAGATCATAAGAAGTATCATTATCTTCCACAATTATATTTTCATGAGGCACAATAGTAATAGGAGCAGCATTATTTGAGAGAGATATCTTTTTACCTCTCTTCCTTTTTCTTTTCTTCTTCTTCACCTCATGTGTGGGTTCAATCCTCTTTTTGGAGCTCCTTATTAATGAGATTGGTTGAATAGAAGGCTTCTCCTCGTTACCTGATCCATCATAAGAAATAATAGGAGGATATTGGGAAGTATCTTCCCTCTCATTAATAGTATTCTCTTCATCTTCTATTTGCTTTCTTTTCTTTATGTAATTGGTAATATAAGGATTTTCAATGCAATTCACCGCACAATACATATAAATTTCCTCTAGATCAAAACCAAGAAGTTTATAATGGGCAAATTCTAGAAGATGCTTAGTTATATGTTTCATTTCTTCATAACCCATAAGCAAACCGAGTTCATTATAATGTGCAAGGGAAATCAAGTCATCACAATTTTTGGACACGATTAGATCATGAAACAATTTGCATCGGATAGCTAAATGACCCTGTTCATTGCAAAGTCCACAAGTACGGCCAAGAAAATTTAAATTTTCAGCACAATCATCTAGCCTTTCTTGCAACAGTTTAGTTTCTAAGTACTTATGCCTCTTGCAATATCTATCTTCCCTATTTGGTGTGTACTTACAAACCCAATGCACTCCACAAAAATTGACATGTTTATAGGAGACATTTTCATCATAACTAGTGCAATCATCATTAGTACCATGGATATTCAAGGAGTTCATACTAACAACATTGCAATCATGCTCATCATTCAAAGATTTAGTGCCAAACATTTTAATGCATTCTTCTTCTAACACTTTGGCACAATTTTCCTTTCCATCATACTCACGAAAGATATTAAAAAGATGAAGAGTAAGAGGCAAACTCAATTCCATATTTTTTTGTAGTTTTCTTTTATAAACTAGACTAGTGCTAAAACAAGAAACTAAAAGATTCAATTGCAAGATCTAAAGATATACCTTCAAGCGCTAACCTCCCCGGCAACGGCGCCAGAAAAGAGCTTGATGTCTACTACACAACCTTCTTCTTGTAGACGTTGTTGGGCCTCCAAGTGCAGAGGTTTGTAGGACAGTAGCAAATTTCCCTCAAGTGGATGACCTAAGGTTTATCAATCCGCAGGAGGCGTAGGATGAAGATGGTCTCTCTCAAGCAACCCTGCAACCAAATAACAAAGAGTCTCTTGTGTCCCCAACACACCCAATACAATGGTAAATTGTATAGGTGCACTAGTTCGGCGAAGAGATGGTGATACAAGTGCAATATGGATAGTAGACAATAGTATTTTGTAATCTGAAAATATAAAAACAGCAAGGTAACTAATGATAAAAGTGAGCGTAAACGGTATTGCAATGCTAGGAAACAAGGCCTAGGGTTCATACTTTCACTAGTGCAAGTCCTCTCAACAATAATAACATAATTGGATCACATAACTATCCCTCAACATGCAACAAAGAGTCACTCCAAAGTCACTAATAGCGGAGAACAAACGAAGAGATTATGGTAGGGTACGAAACCACCTCAAAGTTATTCTTTCCAATCAATCCGTTGGGCTATTCCTATAAGTGTCACAAACAGCCCTAGAGTTCGTACTAGAATAACACCTTAAGACACAAATCAACCAAAACCCTAATGTCACCTAGATACTCCAATGTCACCTCAAGTATCCGTGGGTATGATTATACAATATGCATCACACAATCTCAGATTCATCTATTCAACCAACACATAGAACCTCAAAGAGTGCCCCAAAGTTTCTACCGGAGAATCACGATGAAAATGTGTGCCAACCCCTATGCATAGGTTCATGGGTGGAACCCGCAAGTTGATCACCAAAACATACATCAAGTGAATCATGTGATATCCCATTGTCACCACAGATACGCACGACAAGACATACATCAAGTGTTCTCAAATCTTTAAAGACTCAATCCGATAAGATAACTTCAAATGGGAAACTCAATCCATTACAAGAGAGTAGAGGGGAGAAGAAACATCATAGGATCTAAATATAATAGCGAAGCTCGCGATACATCAAGATCGTATCACGTCAAGAACATGAGAGAGAGAGAGAGATCAAACACATAGCTACTGGTACATACCCTCAGCCCCGAGGGTGGACTACTCCCTCCTCGTCATGGAGAGCACCGGGATGATGAAGATAGCCACCGGAGAGGGATTCCCCCTCCGACAGGGTGCCGGAACGGGTCTAGATTGGCTTTCGGTGGCTATGGAGGCTTCTGGCGGCGGAACTCCCGATCTATTGTGTTCCCCGATAGTTTTAGGGTATATGGATATATATAGGCGGAAGAAATACATCAGGGGAGCCACGAGGGGCCCACGAGGGTGGAGGGCGCGCCCAGGGGGGTGGGCACGCCCTCCTGCCTCGTGGCTTCCTCGTTGATCCCCTGACGTGCACTCCAAGTCTCTTGTATTGCTTTCTTTCCAAAAATAACTTTTCCAAAGGTTTCATTCCGTTTGGACTCCGTTTGATATTCCTTTTCTTCGAAACCCTAAAACAAGGAAAAACAGAAACTGGCACTGGGCTCTAGGTTAATAGGTTAGGACCAAAAATCATATAAAATAGCATATAAATGCATATGAAACGTCCAAGGTTGATAATATAATAGCATGGAACAATCAAAAATTATAGATATGTTGGAGACGTATCAGTCCGCAGCCCCCAGAGTACGAAGTCGAGCTCCTCAACCCAGTGTTTGTTTGATTCTTTCAAAGACCGCACTAGTCTGGGCTTGATGCCGCTCATAATAAGACCGTTGGTGCATTCTACTTGACCGTTGGTTTGTGGGTGGTAGACGGAGGCGTAATCGAGTTTGATACCCAGAGTAGTGCACCAGGTTTTCACCTCGTCAGTTGTGAAATTGGAGCCGTTGTCAGTGATGATGTTGTGTGGGACACCGTAATGGTGCACATAATCAGATATGAAGTCTATCACCGGGCCGGACTCAGCCGTTTTGACTGGTTTAGCCTCTATCCACTTAGTGAATTTGTCCACCATAACCAGCAGATATTTTTTCTTATGGCTTCCCCCTTTAATGGGTCCAACCATGTCGAGTCCCCAGACCGCGAAAGGCCAAGTGATGGGGATTGTTTGTAGGGTAGTGGGGGGCATATGGCTTTGATTGGCAAAGAGTTGGCATCCGACGCAATATTGGACAAGGTCCTGTGCATCCGCTCGGGCCATCGGCCAATAAAACCCTGACGGGAGGCCTTGCTAACAAGGGCCCGAGCTGCAGCGTGGTGACCGCCGAGTTCGGCATGAATTTCAGCCAAGAGCTGCCGCCCCTCTTCTTCGGATATACATCGTTGAAGGACTTCGGTGGCGCTTTTCTTGTAGAACTCTCCATCATGAACCTTGTAGGCCTTCGAGCGCGGGACAATGCAGCGGGCCTCATTTTGGTCCTCAGTAAGCTCTTTCCTATTAAGGTAGGCCAGGAAGGGATAGGTCCATGGGGCAATTACTGCCATGATGAGATGCGCCGATGGTGTTATGTCGATGTTTCCGGGATCTAGGGTTATGTTTGGGTCCGGAGTAGTGTTGTCGTTTTCCCCCTGCCACACCACGGATGGCTTGAAGAGCCTTTCCAGGAAGATATTAGGTGGGGTCGCGTTTAGCGCCAATACGAGCAAGAACATCCGCCGCTTGATTACTTTCTCGAGCCACATGATGGAACTCGAGCCCCTCGAACCGGGCCGACATTTTTATGATTGCGTTGCGATACACTGCCGTCTTTGGATCTTTAGCGTCGAAATCTCCATTTATTTGAGATATTGCAAAGTTTGAGTCCCCGCGCACTTCTAGGCGTTGTATGCCCATGGAGACAACCATCCGGAGACCATGTAATAAGGCCTCGTATTCGGCTGCATTATTGGAGTCTATGTATAGTATTTGGAGAACATACTGGACGATGTCTCCGGTGGGGGACATTAAAATGACACCCGCTCCTAACCTTGCCAGCATTTTGGAGCCGTCAAAGTGCATGACGCAATTAGAGTATGTGCCGTACTCTTTAGGGAGTTCGGCCTCTGTCCATTCGGCGATGAAGTCGGCCAGAACTCGGGATTTGATAGCTCGACGTGGTTTGTATGTAATGTCAAATGGCAAGAGCTCAATGGCCCATTTGGCAATCTGGCCCGTAGCATCGCGGTTGTTTATAATGTCATTGAGTGGTACTTCGGAGGCCACCGTGATCGAACACTCCTGGAAGTAGTGCCAGAGCTTTCGGGATGCCATGAAGACCGTGTATGCTATTTTTTGATAATGAGGGTACCGGGATTTGCATGGAGTAAGGACAGTAGACACGTAGTATACTGGCTTCTGAAGCGGGAATTTATGTCCGTCCTGTTCTCGTTCAACGACGAGTACGGCGCTCACCACCTTATGTGTTGTCGATATGTATAATAACATCGGTTCGCCGGCGCTTGGTGCGGCCAGGATTGGATTGCTCACAAGAAGGGTTTTTATTTCTTCCAGTCTGGCTGTTGTCGCGTCTGTCCACTCGAAGTGGTCGGTTCGCCGTAGAAGGCGATAGAGTGGCAGTGCCTTTTCTCCTAATCTGGAGATAAAGCGGCTTAGAGCTGCCACACAACCTGCAAGTTTTTGAAGTTGTTTAAGGTCTGTTGGCTTAGCCAATTGCGTCAAAGCTCGGATTTTGGCTGGATTATCTTCGATTCCCCTATTGGAGACGATGAAGCCCAGCAGTTTTCCAGTGGGGACGCCGAAGACACACTTTTCCGGGTTGAGCTTGATGTCGTACGCCCTGAGGTTGTCGAAGGTAAGACTTAAGTCGTCTATTAGTGTTTCCACGTGCCTAGTTTTGATGACAACATCATCAACGTAAGCTTCTACTATTTTGCCAATCTGTTTCTCCAGGCATGTTTGAATCATGCGTTGATATGTGGCGCCGGCGTTCTTGAGCCCAAAGGGCATGGTATTGAAGCAGAATGGCCCATATGGGGTAAAGAATGCTGTTGCAGCTTGATCGGATTCTTTCATTTTGATTTGATGGTATCCAGAGTATGCATCAAGGAAACACAGTGAGTTGTGTCCTGCGGTGGCGTCAATGATTTGATCAATGCGGGGGAGGGGGAAGGGATCCTTAGGGCAGGCTTTGTTGAGGTCTTTGAAATCGACGCACAGGCGCCAGGATTTGTCCTTCTTTGGTACCACCACCAGGTTTGCCAGCCAGTCCGGATGTTTAATTTCTCTAATGAATCCGGCCTCGATGAGTTTGGCCAGCTCCTCCCCCATGGCTTGTCGCTTGGGTTCGAAAAAGCACTGTGGTGTTTGCTTAACCAGTTTAAACCCCTTTAATATATTGAGGCTATGTTCGTCCAGCTTGCGTGGTATCCCTGGCATGTCCGAAGGGTGCCAGGCAAATATGTCCCAGTTTTCATGCAGGAATTCTCGTAGTGCGGCATCAACTGTTGGGTTCAGTTGAGCTCTGATGGATGTTGTGTTCTTGGGGTCCGTTGGGTGACCTGGAATTTGACTATTTCTTCTGCCAGTTTGAAAGCGGTGGATTTGGGGCGTTTGTCGAGGATCATGTCGTCCCTGTCCACTATGGAGCGTAGTGCGGTTAATTCTTCGGCCGCGAGGGCTTCGGATAGCACCTCCAGGGCTAAGGATGCGGTTTTGTTTTCAGCGCGGAGTGCTATGTCCGGATCACTGACGAGAGTGATTATACCGTTTGGTCCGGGCATTTTGAGCTTCATATATCCGTAGTGAGGTATAGCTTGGAAGTGTGTAAAAGCATCCCA
This sequence comes from Triticum aestivum, assembly GCF_018294505.1. Lineage (NCBI taxonomy): Eukaryota > Viridiplantae > Streptophyta > Magnoliopsida > Poales > Poaceae > Triticum > Triticum aestivum. The sequence continues at coordinate 462,129,919 of NC_057812.1, read as the reverse complement.
CCCTAACAGGGCGTGATATCCGCTGCTGAAAGGGGCCACCTGGAAGGTTATTTCTTCGGACTGATAGTTCTCCGGTGATCCGAATACCACGTCAAGTGTGATTTTGCCCGCGCACCACGCCTCCCGACTAGGAATAATTCCCCGGAAGGTTGTGTTACTTTGTTTGATGCCACTCCTGTCTATTTCCATTTTATGGAGTGTGTCCTCATAAATGAGATTTAGTCCGCTTCCGCCGTCCATGAGGACCTTGGTGAGTCGAAACCCATCCACGATGGGGCCGAGGACTAACGTGGCTGGTGCTCGTGCTGTTCTGTACTTTGGTTCGTCACCGGCGTTGAATGTTATAATCGTGTCATTCCATGGGTTTATTACAGCAATTTGGCAGACTTCGTTGAGCTCGCGAAGTGCCCTTTTGCGCTTGTTATTTGAAGCAAATGTCTCGAAGACTGTCAATACTCTTGGGTCATCTTCTTCTGGGGGGTGTTGTTCTGGGGCGTCCTTGATAAGGATGTCCTCGCCGCTCTTGGCTACCTGTCATAGTATCCAACGTGCTCTAAGGCTGTGGGTTGCCATGGTATCTATTGTTGTATGTATTTTGCATGGGCCATCGAGCCACCCTTCCAGAACAGTGCGTTGCCGTGTAGTGGCTTTGTGTTTTTTGACTGTTGGATAGGGCGTGCCACGAGGGTACGCCCTTTTCGCATGTAGGGGAAGTTGGGTTGGGACTGGTGGTTCCCAGCGAGCTGCCCGAGTTTCCCAGGCGCTTTCCATCACGCAGTATTTTTGTACGATGGTTGCTAAGTCAGCAAATTTTAGTATGCGGCGGCGATTGATGGCGTTGAGGATTCCTTCGTCCGCACAGTTTTTGTAGAACGCTAATATTGCGTCCTCGTCACGGCAATCCTTTCCTTGTCCTTGACAAGGAGGAATCTGGCCCAATAGTGGTGGAACTTCTCCTGAGATTGCTGTTTTATGCTCATGAGAGCCTCCATATCCGGGTGGGTGGGTGGAATCAAATCCGAACCCCGACCTAACCGGTTGTCCTGGGTTCGACGACCTTCCAGACTAGACAGTCCGGGTTCCGGAATATCTTCTGATTGTTTGGAACCGCCGTCCGGTGCTATGTTCGGAGGGTTGGTTGCGTCCTTTCATGGGTGAGTATCCGGCTCTTCATGAATGGCGACCCAAACATAGTCTGTCTTCAATATAGAAGAAGACTCGCCGTCCTGCTCTAGGACCGCCGCGATCTGGTGGGTGACCAGTGGGATTTCGGTTTATCCCTGATCGGTTTTAGGCCCGATCTGATCATAATCTGTGGCGATTCCCAGAGCAGTGATGCGATCTAGGAGCTCGTTTAAGGACGAAAACACAACCGGATCCATCTGCGGCCGAACGGGCGATCATAGTAAAGTCGCCCAGCCGGAGAGTTTGGCCCGAGGCAAAAACTACCCCTGCGGTAATATTGTCTTTAATGACAAGGTGAGCCATCGAGCCTTTCATCGACGACATAGTGGAACTCTTAATGAAAGCACCAATGTGGGTGTCAAAATTGGCGGATCTCGGGTAGGGGGTCCCGAACTGTGTGTCTAGGATCGATGGTAACAGGAGACGGGGGACACAATGTTTTACCCAGGTTTGGGCCCTCTCTATGGAGGTAAAACCCTACATCCTGCTTGATTTATATTGATGAATATGAGTGTTACAAGAGTGGATCTACCACGAGATTGTAATGGCTAAACCCTAGAAGTCTAGCCTATATGGGTATGGTAATGAGTATATCTGGGGTCCTTTTCGGACTACCCCCTTCGATTTATATAGCCACCAAGGGGATCTAGGGTTTACATGGAGTCGGTTACATAAGAAGGAATCTTTGGTCGCCAAGCTTGCCTTCCACGCCAAGTAGAGTCCAATCCGGACACGGTGCAGTCTTCGGCCTTCATGTCTTCACAGCCCATCAGTCCGGCCCATAGATAACAGGCCGGATGCCCGAGGACCCCTTAGTCCAGGACTCCCTCTGCCACGACTATTGATGAATAGACGGTAAGTTATTCACGGGGAAACCCTTGTTGAGCGTGTTTGTGAAAGAGAGAGAGAGAGGGAGTGTGCGTGTGTGATATGTCTTGAGACCGAGGCAATGATAACATATTCTTTGTGTCTATGTGTGTGGAGGATAGAGAGAGACATGTAGATGGGGCTTTGTGTTGTGTAACATGGAGACACATATACATAATTAGAGAGTGAGTGTGTGAGATACACATGCGGACATGGGGAGAGATGAGGATCTAGATTAATGGGTGTTTGTGCGTGTCTGCGTGTGTTTGTGCGCGCGTTTGTGTGTGAGAGGGAGTGTGTGTATGTGGAGTAGAGAGACCACTAATGATGTAAACCTAGTATAAGGGAAGGGGGAATGGTGTGACATGTGTAGTAGCGGGATAGCATGGGTGCGGGCTGGGGGAGCAGACTATTTGGAAGAGACATCGAGTGTGTGTGGGAGAGGGGCGTGAGAGCGCGCGCGCGCGCGCGCGCGAGAGAGAGAGAGAGAGAGAGAGAGAGAGAGAGAGAGAGAGAGGAAGAGAGGGGGCGAGAGAGGGGGCATTTGTGTCCATAAATGGCGTATAGATAGGGAGACAATGTTGATGTTGTTTGAAATTGTCCTATGTACGGAGACGCAAGGGAAGCAAGTCATTGTGTGTGTGATAGGGACTTCATGAGAGATCTAGAATAGATGGTGTAGAGAACAATGTGCGAGATCGAGAACGATGATACATTAGGGAGCTATGGAAAGAGTCACGACATATATTTATATAGGGAGGAGCCGGGGCGGGTCCGCATGTGGGAGAGATAGAAAGAGGAGAGTGGTGCACAAGGAGACAAAGAGTGCTTGTTTGTAGTGGGGGTGGTGTGTGAGGTGAGTGCGAGAACCACATAACTAGGGAGATAGACGTTTGGGGGCGACGTTTTGTGTGTATGGGAAAGATACACTCTACATAGTGCGTGTGCTTGGGAAAGAGAGATGCCGGGAGACCTAGCTAGAGAGTGAGGGAAGAGATGTGTGCATGCCCAAGAGACAAAGTGATAGAGACCTATATTGGGGTCCTGGCTTTAGAAGAGACAGGGGTGTTAATGTGCTTGTGTGTTGGTGTTTGGGGGTGAGAACGACTTCTGTGTGGGGGGGGCGACGAGAGGGGGGGGGGGTTGGCTTCAGATAAAGAGTGAGGTGTCTATATTTGAGGGACTTTAGCGTAATTGAGATATACATGGTCAATAGTGTGTGCACTCATGGTTGATCAATTTGTTTCACAGTTTGGACTATGAGATAACGATACTTTTGAACATGCATGATATACCTTGATGTACCAAAATTACAAACCTAAGATTGGAATTTTGGAATTCGACTCCATCATTAGCTTTTGTAATTCATTTAAATGGAGGTACATTTTTTAGTCGAGAATTTGTGATTTCAAATTCATATATCAAACCTAGAGATATACACATACGGGCATTTTCAAACTTTATAATCATCCACTTTATTCATACACATACACAATTTTGCTTTTGTCCTCATATTTAGGATAAACACATTTGGAATTTCATTTGAATTGGACCGTATGATGGTATTTGCTTGTAGTAGCTCAATGATCCATATTTGAATTGAATGGACAATCTAAGTTTCAAGTTGGAGACATTGATTTTCAAAACTTGCACTTTTTTGTGAGCAAAACAAACAAATTCTCGGCCATGATATCATAGTCGGACATACAAGAGCAGAATATAATTTCAGGCGCCAAAAGCTTTCAAACTTCCCGCTCGCATCGAAATATCTCGCGCCCGAAAGTTTAGCCCTGCGATATTCCTGTTTTACCCAGGCCACATGAATGGAAAAGGGATGCTTTGGTAACTCCATTGTTTTACCCTCTTTGCCCCAACATTCTTCCCTAGAGCCCCTCCCCTTCCCCTCCCTGACCCCCAACCACGACAAGCCGCCGAATCTAGTCCTCCGCCGCAGCGGTGGACCTCACACCCCGACGGATCTACCTTTCGCACCTTGGAACCCCCAACTGCCAACTCACCACTTCACCGGAGCCGCTTCAGTGACTGGCTTGTCCACCACTCCAGATCTCCTTGACTGCCATCATGGTCCACCGCACCGGATCTGCTTAACCGGTGCCCTCGTCCACCACAGTGTAGGCCCTTCACTGACTCCCTCGTCCGTCCCTTCGCTGTCCCTTCATACAAGCCCTCGTCCGCCGCAACAGATCTGCCTCACCGAAAGCACTGTACAACACGCCCGCCGAAGCCTTCGTCCACTCCACCGGACCCGCTCCACGGACGCCATATTCAACTCCACCGGCCCTGCTTTACCGATGTCGCAGCCTCATCAGGTTATTTCGATTTGTACTCCTTTGGTTTTTCTCTTTATCGTGCAACTGTTCACTTATAATAGATGAGCTTTCTTGTATGTCGATAGGCGCCACAACCGTAGCACCGGAGCCACTTTAGCAACGGCGACAGCCGGCCCAAACTCAACCGCAACACGAGCACCATCGACGATCCTTAGCTATCAAGTATGCCAACAATACCCATACACCACCGAGAATTAGGTACTATTATCCAATGGTCGGCGCCTACGTTCACTTTCTTAGCATAAGCACCACACCTCTGAATTTCTTCAGGGCATCTGTCGGCGTTCTGGGAACGGGGGTCCCCAGACTTGCCTGCCTGCGGCCTGCGGCGTGGCTCAAAGGGGGGCCCAACACGGCCCATCTTCACCAACACAGACCCAAGACCCTCGCGAGGGGCCAAGCCTTGCAGGGCGGACGATACGGAGCTTCCTCAGGCGTGGCCTCATCAGGCTGGCTCGCGAGGAGGCGAAGAGATCAAGGCGGGGTACCTCATGAGGTGCCCGTGACGTAAGCCCTCACGACCAAGGGCGCCAGGCGGGCGCCAGCCCACGTAGTGTCCTCCTTTCCTCTTTGGTGCAAAGGGAGAAAGCGCAGCCGCCGAGTACCGAGGCATCGGGCAAAGGTTGCCATTTTGGTTCAACAAGACCAAGGCCAGGAGGACTGCAAGACGAAGGTCATCGTGGAGCCCAAGACGGCGTCACCACCAGAGCTTTGTGCAGGCGAAGACTACTTTTGTCAGGATAGCTGGTAATAGCTGTCCCCCTTCAAATTAGCCCGCCATTGTTGGCTCCCTTCCCGCTTGATATTTGGGAAGAGGACCAGGGCCTCTATAAATAGGACCAGCCACCCACAGGGTAGGGGAGTAGAGGCAAAGGACAAAGAGAAGGAGATTGAGATAAACAATCGAGAAGAGAGAGAGAGAGAGAGAGAGAGAGAGAGAGAGAGAGAGAGAGAGAGAAGGGTGACTGAACTCCTCCCAGCAGTTCATCGCCCCAGCCAAGAACAGACCCTCGCGAGGCCGTTCTTCCTTGTATTGTTCATCATCATCAGCCCAAGAGGCAATCCACCACACCACACACTGGAGTAGGGTATTACACCATAACGGTGGCCCGAACCAGTATAAACCCTGTGTCTCTCGTGTTGTTCTTTCCATAGCTTAGATCTCAGCGAGGCGGGGGGGTGCAGGTAGGTAGGAGACGAAATCTCCGCGCGCACCCCAGTGTTCGAACCTCAAGGGTCTGCCGGAACCCGAAATCTGACATTTGGCGCGCCAGGTAGGGGTGCGCCGGAATTCATCTTCCACCACCCCGTTCTCCTCCGACCATCGCGCCCATGTCTGACGCTCGTCGGGCCCGCGCCGAGCGCCGGGCCGCTCTCTCTTCCCGCATCGCCCAGACGGCTCCTGTCGGCGGGCGTCCTCGCCGTTCCCCGTCACCTGCCGTCAACGCCGCCACCGGCCCGGCAGGGGACGAGCAGCAAGCATCGTCTCAGCATCCATCCGTGCGGCAAGATGGCCGCACCGCAACTCCCTCGCTCACCCCGGCTGGTTCTTCGTCCTGCGCGCTCCGCGTACCTATGGAGGCTCGAGCTGCGCTCATCGCGGCAAACGAGCTCCTGCGCCACCGTCCCGTCGACGACGTCTATGAAGAATGGCTCGACCGCGTCGCCGAGCTCGTCCGCACCGCAGGTGGCTCTCCTGCGCCATGCACATATAGTTAATATGCTTTAGCTTTGTCCTAAGTATTACTGTGCTTCATAGATATCACTGCCTACTATTTTACTTCTTGTATGCTATATTTATGATAATGGTGTTGTTCTGATGCCTCCTGTTGGTTCCATCAGACTGCTTCATGTTCTCTATGCTTAATTACACATCAACAAACTAGCATGTGGTTCCGCTGGTTTTTGTTCGTTTTACCCTACATTTTCTGATGCTAGCTATTACATCACTGCTCCGAGCCTCTGTTCATTACTTTTTTTGTGTGTTCTTTATCTTCCCAAGTTGCATGACTAATTTGATGCTTCTATTAATTATGGAGCTACCAAACCCATCAAGCAAAATATTTGTTCTTTTGGGTCTGGCACCTCGAACAAGCATAAAAATAGAGGGAAGCAGATATATTGTCGTGTATGCACACACCCTTCTTTCATTAGTTTACATGAACCATTGATGATCAATTTGAACCAAATCATGTGATTAAAATTAATTTTACCTAAATAGAGGGTGCAGAATAAACTACATCAAGTAGATTTGCAACCATGGGATGCTGACGGTATCATCAAAGAACATTGCAACAGCAGCGAGGCTTCACATCAACATATGGTAAGCCAGTGTGTTTTAGTACATGTGAAATGTAATGCGTGTGGGCTGCTTTCTTGTCTTGTGCCCTCAACCTGTAATCCTACAGAATAACAAATAGTTCAGTTGTCTGCTTTCCTGTATTGCTTGATTTGAATGATTGTTTGTTACTTGTTACGCTATACCTGAGTTGGCCAATATGTCAGCAGTGTCTGCTGTACTATCATAAAGAAATGCATGCCTAGTTCATTTGAGTCCTTAACTTTTCCTCTGAACTTCATCACAAGACTGTCTTCGTAGTTTATATGAGGCCACACTGTTAAGTGCTTTCTCAGATTATTTCAACTGCTTAGATGCCTTGGTAACTTAAATATAGCGGTGGTACACTCCCTTTCAACTAGGGATGTCATCTGGGTCCCGTTTAATCCCGATTAAAGTCCACTAGTGGTATGATAGTTCAAAAGAGTTTTTGTTTTTTGAGGAAAATGAACCAGGGAGCTAGCAAAAACTAACTAGATGGGATTGGCGGATGTCGTTTATTTGCCACTTACATCCCTAGTTTCATCTTACATTTGAATTTATTTTCAGCTGATGATGCTTCGAACCATTTAAATATAGCTTGCCATGCTCGGCAATAATTCATATGTCGTTTACCATGTAAGCTTACTGCCTGGATCATGTGATAACTATCTCTTACTTATGTCCAGCGGAAACCTTTTAGGATGCCGTTCACACTAGGACGCAGTGTACAACCCCAGAATCTATTTGTCGAAGCAGTGTGCCATCCATGTTACCAGATGGTAGCAGTTCAGAGGCAACACCACCGGAGAGCAGTCTGTGCACAGATATTATAGTTCTTGAGGCTCTACTAGAGGCAGAAAGAGATGGTGTGGCTGCCATGAATGAGGTAATCTCGATCTTGAAGCTGGAAATTATGCAATTAGCTGGATGCATTATGCAAGCAACCCAAGAAATGTAGGAAGTAAGAATGTTGCATTTGAAGACGGAGGAGGTCCTGCTGCTTCTGCTATCTGAAGCCCAGGGTAATCCCAGTTCTTCTTTAGATAGCATTTGAGATTGTCATTAGATTATTGTACTTGCATGTTGTGTCATGTCTCTGAATGGATTATGTTGTAAGACCCCCTATGTTGTCCATGTGTTGTAATGATCCGAATTTTTTAGGCGAGGTAATCCTCAATACTTGTATGATTGACATAAGGTGAACTATTTTTTGTGTGAGAATATTGTATTGGATGAAATAACCGTTTGACTCAAAGTGTATCCAACCTACTGAATTCGAAGATCACGGCATTTCTAAATCATAATCATATATAAATGTGGAATAAATCTTTGTTGTGGTTTTGAAGAAATAAATAACAAAATATAGAATTATCTGTGGATATTCGTAATCGAATAAAAATTGGATTTGGATTTAGTTGCCAGGGCCCAGGGCAAATGTGAATGCTAATTCTCCCAAGTTTTGAACAAAGCGGCTAAACACGCACTATCATTTGTGGGCTGCCCGAAGCAAGTGTTTGCGAGATGGAAATCACTGTCTCCCCTTGACACTTGACATCCTTATCGATCGGATTTACACTGCTGTCGATAGGGGTAGACTAGTAACTTCAATCAGACGTGACACGATGACCTCTAAGCCCATTCAGACACGGTGGGCGCCAAACGTGGGTGGAAAAACACATTTGATTCAAGCTCGTCCGAAAGACATGTGTCTCTCCCTCCATTTCCCCATTCATCCACGGTGGGCGGCAAAACAAACTCTCCTCATCCAAAATCGATGTAGGCTAATATTTTAAATAGGGGCAGATGTGTAACTTCCCTCAGACGTGACACAACCGCCCTACCTGTCAGCCTCACTCATACACCGTGGGCGCCAACCGTGGGCGGCAAAACACCCTCTCCTCGCCCGAAATCGTTACAGGCAAATATTTGGGAGATGCGAGATTACTGTCCTATCCCCAACCGACATGATGTCCGAAATTTTAAACGGGGGATAAGTTCATAATTTTCCCACATTTTAGACAAGCGCATCCCAAAGTTTGAGATCCCCCCTCCCCCTCCATTTCCCCATTCATACACCGTCAGCGCCACGACAACCTCCCCACTGCGGCCAGCCTCCTCCGTCCGCCACCCCATCCTCCACCTTGCCGGAGCCGCTACCCCTACCCCGTTGTCCACTGCAAGAGATGGACGTCTCTCATCCACAGTGCCGGACCAGGATCCTTTCATCGCGTCGTCTCGCTTCATCGGCGCCGTCGTCCACCTTGCCGTTGCCGCTCCTATGATCGCCTCGTCCACGGCAACAGGATTTATCCCCCGATCTGGCCGTCTGCCATCTAAAGTCTTCTTCCCCGCCGCTGACAGCCATCTCACCTGCAGCACCCTCAACGTATTAGCAGGGGCCTACACGGCGTCGCAAGAGAGGTGGTACTCTTCCATATGTGCTTAAGTTATTGATCTCACCCGGAAAATAGATCTTAAATTGTTTACTGTACTTTTCTTGTCCGTACCAAATTGTAGTGGCTAGTTGAATGCAAACATTGGTTGCGAAGTACTCCCTCCGTTCCAAAATAGATGACCCAACTTTATACTAACTTTGTACTAAAATTAGTATAAAGTTTGGTCATCTATTTTGGAACGGAGGGAGTAGCTTTCTCCGCCTTCAGATCCGCCATGTCACAGTCACTATACTCGTAAAGCTTATGGTTTCCCCCCTTTATATTCACCACCATCATCGTAGGTGCTTCACTGCTTCGTGTCGTGCTAGCACTGCTCCTCAAGACCTCAACCCATCAAGCGAAACAACATGCCACTCATTATTCCAAAGCTTACGTGTTGAAATACGAATCTGATATGATGCTCATATTACTAAAACAGAGAATGTTTAATTGGTCACCTAATGTTCCTATATTCGTTTCAAAAAGCATGTGCACCACCCACTGGTCCAGCTAGTTCCACTTTCCTGATTTTACTCTTGATGCTTAGAGTTTTCCCCTTTTATCTACTCTACTATGATCTGTGTAGGTGTTTTCTGTCGTACTAGCATTACTCCACCCTTCAAGCTAAACAACACAACACTCAAAATTCCAAAGCTTAGTTGTTCAAATATGATTGTGATATGATACTGATATTAGTTAACAGAAACATTTATTTGGTTAGCTAAAGGTCCCACTTGAGTTTCCAAATGCATGTCGCGACATATAGAGAGATAGCAGAATTGCAGTTTTTGTCACTTGTTGATTGTACTTTCTTGTCCATACCAAATCTTACTTATTATTTCAAAGCAAAAATCGGTTGCTAACTACCCTTTGTGCGGTTTACAGCTTCAGATCTGCTATCCCACTGCCACGGTCAACACTATACTCATCATGCTTACGGTTTCCCCATTTTATGATGACCACGGTCAGCCTACGTGGTTCGTGTTGTAATAGCACTGCTCCACCCATCGAGCTAAACAAGCTTAGTTGTACAAATTCAAATATGATATTATGCTGATATTAGTAAAACTGAGAGATGTTTAATTGGTCAGCTAAATGTTCCTACTTTAGTTTCGAAATGCATGTGAGCCACATATGGAGAGACCGGAAGGAATAGTATTTCTCTGTGTGCTCTGGTTCATCATGGGTGGCCAGCCGACATTGTATAGAAAGACTTGTAATATCTTCAATATTCTTGCTCTTCTACTCTTCTTGAAGATGATCCTCTTCTCTTACGGTCGATTGGTCAGGTCGAGTTATTCTCCCTTAGTATATTTTGAATCTGTCAGGTGAGGTAGACTTGTTCTTCTTTACTATATGTTGAAGATGTCATCTGCGAAGTATCATCACATCTGGGGCTCTCATATTTTGAGTAGTAGGCCACATTATATTAATGCACACACCAAATTATAGCATGCATGGCACCTCTTAGAAGAATTGCAGAGATAACACAAAGGGGTTTACAGGGAGGAAGTATTGGGTTAGAATCACTTTTGCATTACAAAGATAATCTCACTTGTTTTTATGTTTTCATGCATGTCAGGTATTGAGCATTAGCAAAATGAATATGAGAATGGGTGCACGAGAGGAATATTGTGGAACAATCCACTAGCTAACAAACTTGGCATGGTGGAGGATGGCCTATCTTATTCACCCATCAAGGTGCATGCTCTAACTTGGCAAGGTTGTATTGGTCACACATATTTTGCATCTAACCTCTTGCATTACTTCTACTTTGTTACACCATCTCCTTAGTTTAAGCATCATATATGAGTATATGCCATACCTATCCATTTTCTGTACCTATTCCATGTGTCCTCATACTATGTTTTTCCAGTCAAATGTTGTTCTTTCGTAATAGATGTCCAAAAGGAAGAGGGTGAGTGCAGATCCTCAAGGAGTACAAACTAGGTATTTGGAAAAGGTAGTGATACCTGTTAAATCAGATAGATCAGCAGCCACAGAAAACACAGGCCCAACTGTACCAGACTTTACCCCTACTCAAGTGGCCAAACCCCTATTAGAACTGCTGAGAGCCCAGCGCCAGGTACTGTCTATGATATCAATTCAAAATTTGAACTCCTAAATTTCTGCATGTGCCTTACCTTCTCTCTTGTATGAAAACTAATTTCAGATGAATCTCCTTGCTCAAAGGATCATAGGATCCCACGACAATACTGGGCTCTGCATTGCTCTTGTCAGTACCTCTTACCCTTTGTCAACATAATTACACTCGTTGTTGTTTGATTATGTAGCATCACTGTAAATGTTCGCTTCTTTATCCTCCCTTTGCTTGAAATTATAAGATCTATATTTACTCTTAGATAAATGTAGAATTAACACAATGGTTATTAAGTTTTGGATTGCTCATGTAAGTACCTGTTGTCATGTACTCCTTCTGTATCGAATTAATTGTTGATTAGTTGGATGTATTTAGAACTTAATAGTGCTAGATACATCCATTTGAGCAACAAGTAATAACGGACGGTGGTGGTATTACTGTACATGCATCGCGAGATAGTTGATTGTCTAGCATTACTCTGCATCTTATCTGCCCTGCCCTCCACTTTCTCCAAATTCTCATATCTACATTTACTCTTACCAAAATGTTGAATAAAGCCAATGCCACTGCACACATTGATGTCTGCATTCCTCCTATCAGTACCTTTTGCCTTGTAAAGCTGCACTTAATTAATTGCTATTTGATTATGTATCATCAGTCTGCACCTGAGCTTCATTTCCCTCTATTTCTTCCAATATTATTTGATCTATATTTACTGTTTGCAAAATGTAGAATAATGGCAATGCTTATAAAGAATTTTCTTTGGGGAATTTATTGAATTATCCTTCCATCAACATGGAGAATGGCTTTGTCTAGCCCGTGTTAACATGTAATGTAAGTTTTCATCCTTCTCAAGCCTTCAAACTTTGTTCTAGTATAGATTTGGATAGGCATCATTTTCTCCACTGTTGTTTACATCTGATTGGATGTTTGCAACAACTACCAGTTTTAAATTGTAGTTGTAAAAACATGTTCCTTATGCAGAATAGATCCATTTATTTGCTTATATAATTGTGACACCTGTTACGTGTCTCCTTATTTCTCTTTCAGAGTCATATCTCTTATGCCAGGCAGAACTTTAGGAACGATAGTGAGCCAAACCATCTTGAGGACAGCGAGATGACCCCAAGGTCATGTCTTGATGAAGACAGTGAGTTGAAGCTACTCACCAGCAGGTGTGAGACAACCTTTGTGCAGTCGCTACCTCAATCAGTTCGACTTCTTCAGTCTCAACTTAAAGCAAAAAGGCTTGCTTCAGCTCAGCTCCGACTTGAAGTCAAAGATGTAATGAAGATGGCAGGGGACTGCCTTGCGCACTATGGTGCCATACAACGAGGGATGAAGCATCTATCGTTGACACAACTGAGGTCTCATCAGCTTGTTCGGCTGCTTGCGAGGCCCGACCTTGCCAGGTCTATTACCTTCTGAAGTGCTCTCAGTTTTGTATATTCTTTTGTCAGCGCGTTTATATGTGCTGGTGGCGACCTTTGATGCCCAGTGTATGTAATCCACGGTCATGTTGCGCTTTATTATCACCGGTAGCGAACTTTGATTCCCAGTGGATGTAATATGCCATAATTTCTTTATTGTATAGTCTAGGTTTATTCTTTGGTCGGTATGCTGTAATTTAGGCCAGAAGGTTCAGTGGATCTAAGTGTTGTCGGTCTTCAGGCCGGCCTGTTACTCATATGGGCCAAAACGTGGGCCTATAATCATCTTGGGCCATTAGCAGGTCTAAACCTATAGTAGTTTCCCTCCTTTATCATGCCATGGGCTACATATTTACTGTAGTGACACTGTGCCTCCTACAGGTCGTAGAAACAATGGGCCTTCTATGGTCCGCAGAAACAATGGGCCTTCTACGGGCCATAGAAACAATGGGCCTTCTACGGGCCATATCATCAATGGGCCTTATACGGGCCGTATGATCGATTGGCCAAACATGGGCCAAAAACAGACCGCATTATGGCCGTAAACGGGCTAGAGTTGGATTCGTCCGTTCATGGGCCGACCATAACGGGCCGTCATTAATAGGCCGTATTTGACGACGCTATGAAAACGGCCCAATGTATTAACGGGCCACAAACGGAACGACTGTAACCACGGGCTGAATTTGGCCCACAAGCAGAAAATGGCAGTAACGGGCCGTAAGTAACCGAATGCTGGAAATGAGCCCAAGAATAAATGGGCCCGGAGAAGGCCAAAAGATAACATGGGCTGCAAACGGCCCAATGGATTAATGGGCCGTTAATGGGTATAAAGTGATACACTGTTCATTACAGGCCAATGTCACCACGGGCCATTAATGGGCCAGGAGTTACAAAGGGCCTCATATGGGCCGAAAGACGTCATGGGCCATACATGGGCCGGAACTTAAAATGGGCTGGAATCATATTGGTCGGCCCAGATGACGCTACTGGGCCTAATTCAGATAGGTTGTAACGGGCCCTGGGTTAGCGGGCTGTAAATGGGCTATATGCGAATAGGCCATTAACATGCTTTCCGTGGGCCAGCCCGCCACCTTTTGACAAGTCAAACGGGCCGGCCTTTTCAATGGAATGGGCCTCTGTTCGCCGTGCCACGTGTTGACGTATCATAGGCGCCTTCGGTCCAATGAGTGTATGACATCTGTCCCAACGGTGAGCCGACACGTGTTTCCTCCAGCCAATGATGATTTTACACGTGGAAAATCCCCATTGGTCGGGGCTGTTAGCGGGTTATCAGATCCAAAACCGGACCCGATAGCTTAACGGTGTTCCGTTATGGTGGATGCCACGTGTCGGTCACCCTTAACGAAAGCACTTCTGTGACGCGTAATTTATCGTCATGGAAGTGGACACTTCCGTGATGATAATTTTGGTAATGTCATGGAACACTTCTATGACAACACATGTATGACTATCTTGATTCTGTCATAAAATCGTCATGGATGTACATGCATGACAAAAAACGCGACCTACTGTGACAAACATGTATCATCACGGAAGTGTATTTTTTGTAGTGGACTCTCCTTCTGAGCAACATGAGACCGGTATTGCCCCTTGGCCTGCATGCAGAACAAAGCCTTCATCTTGTTCTTCAGCTTCTTAGCTCAAGAGGGCTCAGAAGATGAAGGCGAGTAGCTAGCAGAGCCGTCCTCATCAGTGTCCTCCTCCTCAATCTCATCTGCATCCACATCCATCTGAGCAGCTGCTGCCTCAGCACGGGTAGTAGTGTTGGCCCACTAGGGCTTGACACGGAGCCTGATGGGCTCATGACGAATTCAGTCAGGGGCAAGAAACTCATCATTGGGATAGAGCTTCTCCCAAGTCCTCGTGATCAACAGAAACAAGTAAGGTCCATAGATGGGTACCTTAGGGGTGAACACTGCAAACAGAAGCTCGCACCACATGATATGTGAGACATCAAGTGGTTGAGTCTGAGAGAGACGCGCCTCCTCACAGATGAGCATCATATCCACAAGATACGCATGCACTTTGTCCTTGTCACCAATGCGGGGAAAAAGAGAGTTGCAGAAGACGCGATACATGATGTCAAGGAAGGGGTTCATCACCCATGCCTTCTTGCCACTAGGAAGCAACTTCTCAACATAGTAGGGCTGAAGCTTGTTCTTGTTGGCTGACTCGGGATTGGCACGAGGGCGTGCACCCACGGGTGTGCTGAGCCCCTCATCTGGAACCTGAAGCAAATCCATGAAGTCCTTCCATGTAGCAGTCATTCGTTGTCCGTTGGTCATCCAGGTCATCTTCCATTCCTCATCGGTATGGAAGTGGACCGAGGCAAAGAACTGGGCCACAATCTCAGGGTCATAATCCAAATGGAATGAGATCACGTGCTCAATGCCAAACTGCTCCACGAGGTCCAAAGCCTCACCAACGTAAGCACGGTATCTATCATCCCTCATGTGATGCATGTCAATCCAATGCACATCCACATAGATGTTCTGCTTGGCCTTGATCACATCCACATAAGTGAGATACTGCTGCTTGGTCTAGAATAGATCATTCCTGCTGAAGTTGGCACGAGGATTCACATAGGGTGTCGTGGAATTGTCACGGCAGATGTCCTAGTGTGAGGACTTATTCATGAGGCCAACACATCTATGTGGTAGTTTGAGAGGGGTTGAGAGGAATCGAGAGACACAACACGCACGACAAAGATTTAGACAGCTTCGGGCCCCAGCAAACATCATCCGGTAATAACCCTACATGTTGTTTGTGGCTAGGTCACATTATCATCATGAGAGAGTCACCGATAAACTGGCTCTTTGTGTTTAGCCCTAAGATTATTGCTTGTCCCTCTTTGAGGAGCCCTGCCCCTCCTTATATATGTTGAAGGGGCGGGTTACATGTGGAGTCCTATTAGGATTAGGACTAGTATATCTTGTAATACAAACCGGATACAAGTCCAGGTCTTGACTCCTTGTAAGGGAAATATTCCTCACACCTTTTCTCTTTAAACCGGCCCACCATTAACATAAACCGGCCTTCTGGGCCTTGGGCCTTGTCATCCGTCTGTCCCGCCCGCCGGGTTACCAGTGAGTCATAATATTCAGTCAGGTTGCTTGTAAACCGTCTAGTCAGTGCGGGTCGCCGGTGAATCGCCAAGTCCGGCCGGGTTACGCCGCGGGGTATATCCCCGACATAGGGGTTGATCTTCCTTCGAGAGGCAAACTCAGCAAGTGGTATCTCATCCATGCCCTTGGTGGGCTCCTTGAGCTTGGTGGCGGTGGTCTTGGTCCTGCATTGGGGGGCATTGGAGCCCTCTGGAGCTTCGTCTTGGTTGCGCAGACGCTTGGAGCCCGTGTCACGACTAGGATTGGAACGGCGGGCAGGAGCACCGGAGCCACCACCTAAGACACAAAACACAAAAACACGCACGAGAAGCGAGAAGGATCAATGCAAAGACCACAACAAAACAGGTGAAACAAGTAGAACTCACACTTGGTAATTGCCACTTGGAAGATTTGACTACAACGGTAGTACCGCATGGCTACGCGGTACTAAAATTTTAGTGCTGCTCCTAGCCACGGTAGTACCTTGTCTCGGAGCGGCAGTAAAATTTTAGTTCCGCGCCTCACGCGGTAGTACCGCTCCTGAGGAGCGGTAGTACCGCACGGCGTCAGATCCGAAACCTCAACTGGATCCGAGCACAACCGTGATAGCAAAGCGGTACTACGGTTGATCAAATCTACCACGGGACAACATATCAAGTACCATCTCTACGCATTACTACTCTCCTACATCCTACTCTTGCATAGATTTAGCCTAAAATCTCAAGAACAACATGCATCTCCCCAAAAACCTAGAAACGAAAGAACGAAGCAAGGAGAGAGGGATTTGGGGAGAAACCTTGTTCCCTGGCAAGAGAAAGTGGTGGGGAACAATCCCACCGGACGGAATGCGATGAGAGCGGCCGGAGACGGAGATCCGACGAGGGTCTCCGGCGCCGTTCTTGGGCAGGAGAGAGAGAAATGGCGTGGGGAGAAGGAGTAAATGGGTATGGGGGAGTTGTAACTCCCCCTGCCCGCTCTTAACCCCCACACGCTCTTGACTGCGCGGTAGTACCGCCTGGGCGGAAGTACCGCACCGTGGGCGGTAGTACCGCTCCCCCAGGCGTCAGTAAAAAAATATTGTTGTGCTGGGTGCGGTAGTACGGTGCGCAGCTCGTGTGGTAGTACCGTGGCATGCCATAGTAGTACCGTGTGCCCAAGAAAATGCAGGTTTCAAACATAGAAGACCAAAGGGCCTTTGCAAAGAAACCTTCAAGCGAACGGACGCACCAAAACGCAGAAACACGAGACAACACACACAAGCACGACACAACGAAAGAGAGACAAGAGACAACAAGGACTAAACAAGCAACCCAACCTCTCCAACGAGAGGGCGGTGGCCGGAGCCACCTATGTTTGAGTCAATTGGTATGGCACCGAAGAATTATCCTTGGGCCATGACCAAAAATCGTCTTTGAAGCACAAGTACCATTAACAATGGCTAATGTGAAAGAGTTCATCAATTTATGCATAATGGGGGGATGAAGAGTTCATTGAGAGAACAACACTCCCCCTATTTCCATGCCTACACCTAAACAAGATAACATGTTGAGTATGGTGGGGTGTGCAAGGGTTCAAGCAACATTGCTCGAATCAATGATATTTAGCTCATGCCTTAACTCGCGAAATCTTGCTTCATCCAAGGGCTTCGTGAAGATATCTGCAAGGTTATCAAGAGTGTTGACATAGTTGAGCTCGATCTCCCCTCACCTAATATGATCCCGGATGAAGTGATACCGAATCTCAATATGCTTCGTCTTGAAGTGTTGCACCAGGTTGAGAGAAATCTTGATGGCACTTTCATTGTCACACCAAAGAGGCACTTTGTCACAAATGACACCGTAATCCTTTAAAGTTTGCCTCATCCATAGAAGTTGTGCACAACAACTACCGGCAGCCACATACTCCGCTTCCGTGGACGAGAGAGACACGCAACTTTGCTTCTTGGAAGACCAACTCACTAAAGAGCAACCAAGAAATTGGCACCCTCTGGAAGTTGACTTCCTATCCACTTTGTCTCTCACCCAATCGGAGTCTGAATAGCCCACAATATTGAAGCTAGATCCTCTTGGATACCATAAGCCAAAGTTTGGGGTATGAGCCAAATATCGGAAGATTCGCTTGACTGCCACATAGTGGCTTTCCTTAGGTGCGGCTTGAAACCATGCACAAATTCCCACACTCAACATGATATCCGGTCTAGATGCACAAAGGTAAAGCAAGGAGCCAATCATGGAGCGATATACCTTTTGATCCACCGCTTTACCATTGGGATCTATGTCAAGTTGGCATTTGACGGGCATTGGAGTGGAAGCCGGCTTGACATCACTTAGCTTGAATCTCTTGAGCATGTCTTGAGTGTATTTGGCTTGGTTGATGAAGGTTCCTTCTCTTTGTTGCTTGACTTCGAACCCGAGAAAGAACTTCAACTCTCCCATCATGGACATCTTGAACTTGGAGGTCATGAGTGCGGCAAATTCCTCATTGAAAGCTTTGTTAGGGGAAGCAAAGATAATATCATCAACATATAGTTGGCACACAAACAACTCCCCTTTGACCTTCTTAGTAAAAAGAGTGGGGTCAATTTTCCCAATTTCTAAACCACGGTCTTTCAACAAGTCAGTAAGGTGGTCATACCACGCACGTGGGGCTTGCTTAAGGCCATAGAGTGCCTTATCGAGTTGGTACACATGATCGAGAAAATAGGGATCCTCGAACCCGGGGGGTTGCTTGACATATACCAACTCATTAATAGGACCATTAAGAAAAGCACTCTTCACATCCATTTGTTATAACTTAAAGTTATGATGAGAAGCATATGCAATTAACATGCGAATGGATTCAAGGCGAGCAACAGGAGCAAAGGTTTCACCGTAGTCGATACCCTCGACTTGGGAGTAGCCTTGGGCTACCAAACAAGCCTTGTTGTGAATGATAATCCCATGAGCATCTTGCTTGTTCTTGAATATCCATTTGGTTCCAATGACATTATGGTTCCCCGTTGGCCTTGGCACCAATCTCCACACCTTGTTGTGCTCGAAGTTGTTGAGTTCTTCATGCATGGCATTAAGCCAATCCGGATCTTCGAGCGCCTCATAGACCTTTTGGGGTTCAACACAAGAGACAAACGCGTGATGTTCACAGTAGTTTGCTAATTGTCTACGAGTGCTTACCCCCTTTCTTAAGCTTCCAAGCACATTTGTCATGAGATGATCTTTGTTGGATAGCTTGGATGTGATCTTGGCGGAACGGCGCTCTAATTCCTCCTCTGGAGCAACTTGAGGAGCGGTTACTTGATCATCTTGAGCGTCGTCTTGAGCTCATTCTTGATCTTGCGCTTGCTCTTGATCTTGAACTTGCTTGGATGAGAGAACTTGTCGTGGGTTTGTCACGGCAGATGTCCTCATGAAAGGACTTAATCGTGGAGCCATCGCTATGGGTTAGCTTAAAGGGGTTAAACCGGACAAGGGACACGATGGGTTTTTATACTAGTTCGGCCCCTTCGATGAAGGTAAAAGCCTACGTCTAGTTGTGTTGGTATTGCTGGGGTTTCGTTGACCAGGGAGCGAATCCGCTTTGCCTGGCTCTTGAGTTGTTGTCTGTTGTCCCTAAACCGCTGCCCGGTCATCCCTTTATATACATAGGTTGACGCCCGCCGGTTTACAAAGTCCCGAGGCCGGATCATAAACGTGTTCGGCTCGGTGTCTATCCTTCCTATCTTACAATGCAAGTTATATGATAAAGTCGGTTTACATCTACAGGTCTTAACTCGCCTTTGGGCCTTGGGCCTTCGTAAAGCGCCACCATCCTTACATCTTCATGGTCTTCTGATCTTCTTGGAGTTAATCCGGCTACTCCTGGCCGGTTTACGTCCAGTAGTAATATCCCCAATATTAGGCCCTAGATTGGTTTGAACTTGTTCATATCAATCTTCAACACTTTAGAAAAATTCTTGCCCTAGCACCTTCGAATGGATCCGGTAAACAGCCGTGATGTCATCGTTTGGATCCGTAGTAAACCGCCATGATGTCATCTATTCGTTGAAGTCGAAGATACCCTTCATTAATGAATATCCAACCATCGAAGCGACATCCTTATTAACTATCCATTTTAGGCTCCTCGATTCACGCACTTGTCGCTTATTGGTTCGCCTTATAAATAGGACCAAGGGTCATTCTCTTTCCCCCCTTCATCTCTTCCGCTTCTTCTTCCTCCTCGCGACGCCCCTGCACCCGAGAGCCGCCACCGTCGTCGAACTCCGCCTCTGCCTCTCCGTTGGCCTCTGCATCGACCTGGTTGCATCAGAAAAGCACGGCGCATCACCGCTACCTCAACCGTTGTGGTAAGCTTCCGCTCTTTTCCCTGTAGATCCGTTAGGGTTCATGCGGGTTCCTGTTGCTCTCTTTGTGTTCTTCGTCAACCCATAGTGAGTAGAACTTGATCTTTGATATATTCCTCATAGTAGCCATGAAACTCATTATCTCAACCATCTGATCCAATCTTTAAATACATCGTAACTTGATCTGGACCTTTCATAAACTACTTTGGGACCAAGTTTTTGAGTCTCAATATTTTTCCTTTTCCTGGCTTAGGATAGATCCAAAATTTCAACGCCATCTTGTGAAACCTGTTTTACCTTACTTAGTCATTCTTGCATTAGATCTGTACCTTCCGCATCACATAGATGGTTTATCTTGTAAAAAGTAATCTATTATATACCATTAGTCCCCTTGTAAACCGGCAATCCCTTTATCTCTGTTGTCATACTCCAGTTTAATAGTATGTATATACCTCTGCTTCTGCTTATTGCTTTGTCATTCATAATTGTATCATCCTCCGGTTTACCAATTTCACATACTTGGATTCCTCTGTCCTATTGTACCTTATGCATCACTATGAATGAATTGTAAACCGGCATTTCCTTCCAGCTTTTCATTTGCAATGGCCAAGCAGTTTTATTCCTGCAACTGGGCTCCCTCTCGGGTTATCGAGGAGCAACTGAATGGAATGGTCAAGATCAGAACCTTACCAAAGAAGAATGAGATCCGGTGGCGACTTCCTGGGCCGGAAAATCCTCCCACCCCTAAGCAAGGGAGGTAGTGGTGTTTGTTGATCACATAGGACATGGCTTCAAACCGCTCGGGTCAAAGTTTTTCCGGGGTGTGCTTGCCAGCTTTCAACTCCACCCTCAAGATATTGGACCCAACTCGGTATCCAATATATGCAACTTTCAAGTTTTCTGTGAAGCGTACCTCCAAGAAGAGCCAACTGTGGAGCTGTTCCGGGTTTTCTTCCATCTGAACCGGCACACTGAATTTGTAGACGGACCCAACACTGAACTCGGTGGCATCTCCATTCAAAAAAAGTGGTTGAATTTCCTCATGCCAAGCTGCACAGTCACCCCAAAGAGTGGAATCAAACTTGGTTCTACTCTAAAGACACCTCCCCTGAAGACGAGAATCCTCTGCCGGGTTACCGTGCCCACCGGCTTGCCAACACTCATCCACTTCCACAGCAGCTAAGTGCTCAGGAACGGGCCCCATATGCACCTCAACTCGCCAAGCTGAGAGCCTTCTTGGCCAACGGTTTAACAGGTGTAGACTTTGTCCGTTGTTGGATATCTTGGAGCATCTTGCCGTTAAGTCGCCGTTCTAGTTTAATGTGCGAATATACTGGTGAAGTAGAAGACTCCCAACGTCATATCAATATTCAGCTAACAGATGAAGAAGTTACGGAAGTTGTCAAGAAAATATTAAACGAGTCGGAAATTGTCTGTCGCCAAACCGATTTAGACCCTTTTTACACGCAAAACAAACCGCCTGTTGTGAGTATTGTTCCTCCACTTTACATTTGATATCCTTAGACTGTACAATCCTTGAATACCCTTGTTTTTACCTTTAAACAGGGTGATGATCCGTTTCGGAAGAAGAAACCTCAAGAGAAAGCGGCAAAAACTGCCCGCCCTAAAACCAAAGCCGTCAAGAAAACCACAAAGTGGAAAGCACCTGAACGCATCAGTATGGAACTGGACGACGACCCGGATGAATCGGAAGTTGAGGTAGAACTTGATTCACTTGGTTCCCTTTTCATGCATCTCATTGACAATGATACTTATCAGGAGGACGTGGAGGGCAGCCAAGCTGACAATGTAGAGGTAATTATCCTTTCCCCCGGTTCAGACTCTATGCCAACACAAAAAATCCGTCAAGCGGTCCGGAAAGTAAGCTTTTCTCATCCTCTTGCTCACTTGGATACAACATTTATTTTGAAGACGCAGCAGCACGAGGCTCGCCGCACAACCCGGCACAGCGGCCAAAAGGTCACTTCAGCCGGTTTACCTGACACCCCGGTTCGAAAGCGCCGATCTGAGGTGTCACCCACTTCTGACAATTCTTATCCCAAGGCAGGCTATTTCCGACAACCTCTTAATCCGTCCGATTCGAATTATCAGGTGACACCTCCTTCATCCTCTAGCGAGTCAACAGCGACCCAACTTCCTCCTCTCAAAACTGTAGCTAGGTCAGTACTTCAACCCCTTCTTTTGATGTTTTCATACATTATATACTATGCTTTAACTTTCGCATCTTTTTTTGTTTTAGAGCCAAAGCCAGGCCCAGCAAAAAGGCTCAGGTGAACAATCCGCCCGAAGACCAGGTGGTTCTTGAACCGGAGCAAACAGCTGGACCGGAGGGTCCAAATCCAAATCCTGAAGCTGCCTTTGATGAACCACCCCCTCAAGATCACAATAGTGATGAACAACCAAAAGTTGACACTACTGTACCTGATGATGAACCGACAAATCCCATCCGGGCTGACGATAGACCTTCTAGTCTGGTGAAAGCTACTAACACCCCATCAACTCTAGAAAAGACTGTTGGAGACAAAGAAGGTGATGTTATCATTACCGGTATGATCCACAGGTCTCCTGGCCATCCTATTATATTGGCGAAACATAGTGCCAAGGAAGAGCGTGCTGCCATGGAAAAAGGCAAATGGAGCACCGACTTGTCAAGCTACGCCCATCTCAGCACTCAAGAACTCCACTCCGGTTTTCTAAACCGTCTGCACTCAAACCGTGATTATGTAGCCAGTTTGTTGAGCTTGATGAAGGAACGCTATGAGGTATTTTCATCACTTTTCCTTTCTTAAATCCAAAGTACAAGTGTCATCCCAATTCGCCCCCAAGGGCCGGTTTACGATGGCAATCATAAACCGGGACTTTGTAATATCTTAATCCTTGCATGCTGATCCTCCATATGTCAAGTGATCTTTGGAAACAAAACCGGTACTTTATCATTATATTCCTATAGTTTTCATCGGTGTAGCCCCCAAGGGCCGGTTTCTCTTTACAAGGTAAACCGGGTCTTGAATCAATGCGTCAACTTTGAACAGATGTACATTAGCCCCCAAGTGTTAAGGATAATGCTTGCATTGTACTTGAGACTTGTGAAAAATATATTGATGATAGAGTAAATAGGCATTAGCCCCCAAGTACAAAGTGCATAACTTGTTATACACTTGGTACTTCATAACCTGTTTTATGATATATCTCACCTTTGTAGGCTGAGTTGAATAAGAAGGATGCTCAAACCATGGACCTTCAAGAGAATGTTAAATCTCAACAAGCAGAGGCTTCCAAAGCCAAAGAAGAGCTGACCAATGCCTTAGCAGCTATGGACAAGCAAAAAGAATCCTTTAACAAAGAGCGTGCAGACTGGGAGACGGAAAAGGCCGGTTTAACAAAAAAGGCCGAGGACGCAGAGGCAGCCCTGAAGCTGGTGGTTGAAGAACTGACCGGCTTAAAGCGACAAATTAACGCCATGACTTCTGCTATGTTTGGTAAGTACCCTCTCGTGCAGTTTGTCTAATTCATAAGATCTTATCAATGATTGGTTTACTGATGCTTAACCATGACAGGGACCCGCATTGCTCATCTGGGCTCTGACATGCGGATGAAGCTTAAAGCGGCCTACACCTTGATAGAACAGTTGTTCTCTGGATCCCAGCGAGCCATTTGCACTACAGCTTATAACAAGCCTCCGCCATCGCTGATAAAAGAAACTGTTGAAAAGCTGGCTATGCTACCTGCCCGAATCAACGAACTGAAGAGATCAGCCGCAAGATCAGGAGCGCTGACCGCGCTAATCCGGGCCAAGGCATGGATTCCAGATCTTGAACCAGCAGATATCATCAAAGGGTATCCTGGTGTGAAAGAAGACGGCTCAGACTTCAATAACAACGATCTCCGAAGGCTGACAAAGGAGATGCGACCGATAGCAGGCAAACTGGGGGAGGACACAGATCTATCTCATTTTCAACCGGTTTATGATGTTGAGGGAAAAAGACAGCCCACGTTGATCCATAATGTTGAAGATCTTGTGCCACCAATCCATAAGCATACTTATGCTCCTGACATTGACCCCTCAAACCTTATCCATGAAGAGGTCGTTTTCAAGCCTTAACCGGAATCGATTGGTCAACGGTTGATTTCTAGCGTCTGGGGAGGGATGAAGAGAATGTGACCGCGCAAGATGACCCTCAATCGTCAAGCCGTCCCGATGAGGAATCCTAAATCGGTGGCCGGTTTACCAGTTGCAGTCCTCTAGTCTTTGAAAACAATTATTCAATTTGGGCTGTTTAAAGCGCCTTGTAATAGGATAGCATGAACACCTTTATCTGCCATGCCATCGAGCATATTTGTTTTGCTTGATACCTGAAAACTTGTTCTGCCTTTGAGATCTATTTATGCATAGTCCATTATGATTTGTGTTCCTGCATATAAGAACTTAAAAGTGTCCTAGTGGTTTACCACTGGATGGGTCATGATGCCCAAAAAATATATACATAACTTGGATGGATAACCAAGATTTGTAAAAATAGATGATACCTGTCACATACCTCGTTGGCTGACCAACTGTTTGTATAGTAAGGGTGAGAAACACCAATCCGGAGTGTTGATGACTCCTTGCCCTCTTGCAGGTTCATATAAAAACCAGGTCGGGGTATAATAGCCGCTGATTTGTTTGTATAATGCTGGTGACATCTAGTCAAAACCAGACCAGAGCAACGTACTGGCGGTTTAAAACTGATCATGTACTGACAACTAAGCGTTGAAAGTCACGCCGGGTTGTACTAAACACCGGTTTATCAGAAAATATTCATAAATCCCTTATTAAAAGATTATAAAAACAGCAAAGACAAAAGAAATATGCAAGGCTTTTCATGGGCTGCCAGGCCACTGAGTTAAACCATTTAGCAAAGCCTTTTAAGATGGACCTCAATCTTTAACCAATCACCGTTTTTACTTTGACAAGTTCAAGGTGTATGAGATTGACTTGTCAAACGTTCGATGGGTCATACCAGGTTTACCTGGATGGAGTGGCTTACTTAAAAAGGTAGGACAACCCGGGGTTTTAGGTGAATACACCTGGCTTCCAAGCCTCGCTTGATAGCCTACTACAAGGGTGCAAACTCGTTGTTCTTTGAGAAGCAAGGAGCCCCAAGTAATATTTGAGCAATGCTCAGTGGTGACCTATGTTTGAGTTGTGCTTTATGCAACAACCTCTCTTTGGTTCCACATAATTTCCTTTTGGTTTTTAAGCCTATCAAAAGGTGTAGCTATGGTGTAAGCATAACCAAGCCCCCTAGTGATTTCCCTTTTTGGTGTTAAACCGATCAAGAGGTGTAGCTATGGTTCGAATACGACCAAGCCCCCTAGTGATTCCCTTTTTATCTGTGTGGCCTTATGAGCCGGGTTAATAAAACTCCGCTTTGTAAGTAGAAGCCCCCATGGAACCACACATGATGTAAAAAAGAACAGAGACCCCGCTTTAACTGAGGCTCCGGTTTATTATATAATATATACATTGTCATAAGTATGTACATAAGAAGAGCCTGTGGCTCAAGTATAGTAAGGCCGAAGAAGAGCTATATTCCACGGCCGCTGAGTCTCCTCCTCCAATTTGCGTGAGTCTTTGTGCTCTCGAACATCAATGAGGTAGTATGACCCGTTGTGCAGATTTTTGCTGACCACAAAAGGTCCTTCCCAAGGTGGGGATAACTTGTGCATATCAGTCTGATCCTGGATGAGCCGGAGCACCAGATCGCCTTCTTGAAAAGTTCTGGTCTTAACCCTGCGGCTGTGATAACGTCGGAGATCTTGTTGATAAATCGCTGAACGCGCTGCAGCTAAATCACGCTCCTCATCTAACAGGTCCAGTGAGTCCTGACGTGCTTTCTCATTCTCAGCTTCAACATAAGCCGTCACACGGGGTGAGTCATGACGGATGTCACTAGGGAGAACCGCCTCTGCTTCGTAAACCATGAAGGAAGGTGTGTAACCCGTAGATCTGTTAGGTGTGGTGTTGATACTCCATAACACAAAAGGTAACTCCTCCACCCAATAACCTAGTGTCCGCTTTAAAGGAACCATAAGCCGGGGTTTGATACCTCTCAAAATTTATTGATTTGCCCTCTCTGCTTGACCATTAGACTGGGGGTGAGCCACTGACGCTACATCAAGCCGGATGTGCTCACGTTGGCAAAATTCCTCCATCTCACCCTTTGACAGATTAGTACCATTATCAGTTATAATGTTGTGTGGAAAACCAAACTGGAATATCACCTTTTTGATGAATTGAACCGCCGTGGATGCATCACACTTACTGACTGGCTCTGCTTCTACCCACTTGGTAAACTTGTCAACTACCACTAACAGGTGGGTCTTTTTGTCCTTGGATCTCTTAAAGGATCCAACCATATCGAGCCCCCAGGTTGCAAACGGCCAAGTAATTGGAATCATTCTCAACTCCTAAGCCGGAACATGAGCACGACGTGCAAATTTTTGACAACCATCACACCTTTTGACTAAATCCTCAGCATTAGCATGAGCCGTCAACCAATAGAAGCCGTGACGGAAAGCCTTAGCCACCAAGGATTTTGAACCGGCGTGGTGACCACAATCTCCTTCGTGGATTTCTCACAAAATCTCACAAGCCTCTTGAGGAGACACACAACGTTGAATTGCTCCTGTGACACTATAACGATGTAACTCCCCATTGATAATGGTCATTGATTTGGATCGCCGGATTATCTGTCGGGCCAAGGTTTCATCCTCCGGTAACTCGCCCCGGTTCATATAGGCCAAGTACGGGACTGTCCAATTTGGTATAACATGCAAAGCCGCCACCAACTGGGCCTCCGGGTCAGGAATAGCCAACTCCTCCTCTATGGGTATCTTGACTGATGGATTATGCAGTACGTCGAGGAAGACATTAGGTGGCACTGGTTTACGCTGAGAGCCTAGACGACTTAAAGCGTCCGCCCTTCATTCTTTCGCTGGTCTATATGGTCAACTTGATAACCCTTGAAATGACCAGCTACTATGTCCACCTCTCGTCGATATGCAGCCATGAGTGGGTCCTTAAAATCCCAAGTGCCAGATACCTGTTGAGCCACTAGGTCCGAGTCACCGAAGCACTTAACCCGGCTTAAGTTCATCTCCTTAGCCATCCGAATACCGTGGAGTAAGGCCTCATACTCAGTTGCATTGTTAGTGCAAGGGAACATTAAGCGGAAAACATAACAAAATTTGTCACCTCGTGGGGAAGTTAATATGACTCTAGCCCCCGAGCCTTCCAATTGCCTGGACCCATCAAAGTGAATAGTCCAATAAGTGTTGTCTGGCTTTTCTTCTGGTGCCTGCAACTTTGTCCAATCGTTGATGAAATCCACGAGTGCTTGAGATTTGATCGCTGTGCGAGGTGTATACTTGAGCCCGTGAGGTCCAAGCTCAATAGCCCACTTGGCAATCCGGCCAGTTGCCTCTTTGTTTTGGATGATGTCTCTCAAAGGGGCTGAACTGACCACTGTGATAGGATGACCCTGAAAATAATGCTTGAGCTTTTGGCTTGCCATAAACACCCCATACACCAGCTTCTGCCAGTGCAAGTACCTCTTCTTTGATTCGATAAGCACCTCACTGATATAATAAACCGGCCGTTGAACCGGATACTCCTTTCCGGACTCCTCCTTGCGCTCCACAACAATAGCCACACTAACAGCCCGGGCATTAGCAGCCACATATAGCAGTAAAGGCTCTTTATCAACCGGAGCCGCGAGGACAGGCGGTTCAGCTAACTTCCTCTTCAAATCCTCAAACGCTTTATCAGCTGCATCACTCCAGACAAAGTCATCTATTTTCTTTAGCATCTGATATAAAGGGATAGCCTTCTCCCTGAGACGACTGATCAACTGTCTCAAAGCTGCAATCCGGCCCGCCAGACGCTGAACGTCATTGATACACGCCGGTTTAGCTAGAGAGGTGATAGCTGTAATCTTCTCCGGGTTAGCCTCAGTACCCCTGTTTGACACCATAAACCCCATGAGCTTGCCTGCTGGAACACCAAAGACACGTTTGTCCGGATTAAGCATCATCTTATAAACCCAGAGGTTGTCAAAGGTTTCTCTCAAGTCATCTATCAATGTTTCCTCCTTCCTGGACTTCACCACAATATCATCCACATATGCATGAACATTGCGCCCAATCTGCTTATGAAGACAGTTCTGAACACAGCGCTGGTAAGTCGCCTGGGCACTCTTGAGCCCAAAGAGCATGGAGACATAACAGAAGGCTCCAAAGGGAGTTATGAAAGCTGTCTTCTCCTGGTCCTTAACTGCCATTTTGATCTGATGATAACCAGAATAAGCATCCAGAAAACACAAACGGTCACAACCTGTCATAGCATCAATAATCTGATCAATACGAGGGATGGCAAAGGGATCAGCTGGACATGCCTTGTTCAAGTCTGTGTAGTCCACACACATACGCCAAGTGCCGTTTTTCTTAAGGACTAGCACCGGATTAGCTAGCCACTCTGGGTGAAAGACCTCCACGATAAACCCTGCGGCCAACAGTCGAGCTACCTCCTCCCCAATAGCCTTATGCCTTTCTTCATTTGAAGCGGCGGAGAAACTGCCTGACCGGTTTAAACTTAGGATCTATATTAAGTATGTGCTCAGTGAGTTCCCTCGGTACACCTGGCATGTCAGAAGGCTTCCATGCAAAGATGTCCTGGTTCTCATGGATGAACTCGATGAGCGCGCTTTCCTATTTGGGATCCAGGTTAGCGCTAATGTTGAACTGCTTGGATGAATCGCCAGGAACAAAATCAACCATCTTAGTGTCTGTAGCCGATTTAAACTTCAACGTCGGATCATGCTCTGTAGTTGGTTTTTTCAAAGAAGTCATGTCGGCCGGATCAACCTTGTCCTTATAAAACTTCAACTCCTCTGTGGCACAAACCGAGTCAGCATAAGCCGCATCACCCTCTTCACATTCCAAAGCAATTTTCCTGCTCCCATGTATTGTGATGGTCCCTTTATGACCCGGCATCTTAAGCTGCAGATAAACATAACATGGCCTCGCCATGAACTTGGCATAAGCCGGTCGTCCAAACAGGGCGTGATATGGACTCTTGATTTTCACCACCTCAAACGTCAATGTTTCTGACCTTGAGTCATGACCATCTCCAAAACCACCTCTAAGGCTATCTTGCCCACTGGATATGAAGACTTACCAGGCACCACATCGTGAAAAACGGTGTTCGACGGTTTAAGATTCTTATCTGTCAACCATACGACGGAAGGTATCATAGTAAAGGATGTTGATACTACTTCCACCATCCATGAGCACCTTGGTGGACTTGTACCCCCCAACTTGAGGTGCCACCACTAAGGCCAGATGGCCCAGATTATCAACCCGGGGTGGGTGATCCTCTCGACTCCATAAAATTGGTTGCTCAGACCAACGCAAATACTGAGGCACTGCCGGTTCAACAGAGTTCACAGCCCTCTTGTGAAGCTTCTGATCTTGCTTGCACAAGCTAGTGGTGAAGACATGATACTGCCCACTATTCAACTGCTTCGGATTGCTCTGATAACCTGGCTGCTGCTGTTGCTGATTCCCCTGATGGTTATGACCTCCCTGATTGCCCTGGTTCCCTTGATTTCCATGTCCGGTTTGATTGCCTTGAAATCCTGAACCGGAGCTGCTGCCTCCATAACCCGGCCCATGAAAACCACCTCCTGAACCGCCAGGCGGGCCATTGTCGTATTGAAACATATTGGAGTTCTTGAACTCCCGCATGATGTAACAATCCTTCCAAAGATGTGAAGCTGGCCTCTCCTTCGATCCATGCTTTCGACAAGGTTGATTTAACAGGTGCTCCAGATCCATGCCATCAGAGCTCCCACTAATCCGGCCGTCCTGCATCTGATACAGCGACTCGGTTTCTCCGGTTGAAGACTCGTCATCAGAACAGACAATGGCTTCCCCATCAGATGCCGGTCCATCCTCATATTCTGCTCCATGGATGACACCTATGAAAACATGCCTTGGTGCAGGCTGAACCGGGGCAGGGCTTGCACGCTGAGCCGTCTCGACGATGTCGGTGCGGGTGTCCGGCTCAGGGCCCGGTTCCACGATTTTGCCGATGAAGACGTGGATTTCACCAAAGGGGACCCAGTACCCGTATTCGATCGAACCGGCCTCGGGACCCCACCCTGCGTCGTCGATGTAGAGATTGCCGCGAAGACTCTTCGTCATCCGGCCCATAGTGTATCCCTGGAGTCCTTCGAAGCTGCCCTTCAAGAACTCGAAACCATCGTGCGATAGCCCCACGGTGGGCGCCAACTGTCATGGGTTTGTCATGGTAGATGTCCTCGTGAAAGGACTTAATCGTGGAGCCATCGCTACAGTTTAGCTTAAAGGGGTTAAACTGGACAAGGGACACGAGGTGTTTTTATACTAGTTCGGCCCCTTCGATGAAGGTAAAAGCCTACGTCTAGTTGTGTTGGTATTGCTAGGGTTTCATTGACCAGGGAGCGAATCCGCTTTGCCTGGCTCTCGAGTTGTTGTCTGTTGTCCCTAAACCACTGTCGGGTCATCCCTTTATATACATAGGTTGATGCCCGCCGGTTTACAGAGTCCCAAGGCCGGATCATAAACATGTCCGGCTCGGTCTCTATCCTTCCTATCTTACAATGCAAGTTATATGATAAAGTCGGTTTACATCTACAGGTCTTAACTGACCTTTGGGCCATGGGCCTTCGTAAAACGCCACCATCCTTACGTCTTCATGGGCATCTGATCTTCTTGGAGTTAATCCGGCTACTCCTGGCCAGTTTACGTCCAGTAGTAACATCCCCAACAGAACTTGACCATGGGCATCACTTGGTGATTCAACACCATCTTGAGGTTGATCTTGCCCTTGGTCTTGTTCATGAGGTTGAGGGCCTTCACTTTGTTCTTCGAAAGCGTGTGGGCCTAGGGTTGGTGATGGCTCCACGTGAGTGGAACATTGTCCTTCTCCTTCGGCCACAAGGGAATCCTCAATGGGTAGGATAAAACCAACACCCATTCTTCTTATGACTTGAGGAGGAATTTCATCACCTACATCACAAGTGCCACTTTGCTCCACTTGGGAGCCGTTATTCTCATCAAACTCCACGTTATATGTCTCCTCAATAAGTCCCGTGGACTTATTGAGGACACGGTAAGCATGGGAGTTTGTAGCATAACCAACAAATATGCCCTCATGAGCTCTAGCCTCAAATTTATACAAACGAACACCTTTCTTGAGAATGAAACACTTACACCCGAACACCCGGAAGTACTTGAGGTTGAGCTTGTTACCGGTGAGTGTCTCATATGGAGTCTTGTTCAAGCCTTTGCAGAGGTAGAGCCGGTTGGATGCATGACACACGGTGTTGATGGCTTAGGCCCAAAAGTTGTATGGAGACTTGAACTCCGCCATCATGGTCCTTACCGCATCCATCAATGTCCGGTTCTTCCTCTTCGCTACACCATTTTGTTGAGGGGTGTAAGGTGCGAAATATTGATGCTTGATCCCCTCATCACTAAGAAACTCATCCAAGGTGTATTTCTTGAACTCGGTGCCGTTGTCACTTCTTATTGTCAAGATCTTTGCATTGTGTTGACGTTGAGCTTCATTTGCAAAGTCAATGATGGTTTGTTGGGTCTCGCTCTCCTCTTGAAGAAATATACCGAAGTGTATCTTGAATAATCATCCACAGTCACCAAGCAATACTTTCTACCCCCAAGACTATCAAAGGATGGAGGCCCAAAGAGATCCATGTGAAGGAGCTCCAAAGGCCTCTTCGAGTAAATGATAGTCGTGGGAGGGTGAGCCTTTTCATGTAGCTTTCCTTCGATACAAGCACTGCAAGCACGATCTTTAGCAAAACTAACAATTGTTAGTCCATGGACAGGATCCCCCTTGAGAAGACTTTGCAAATATCTCATATTGACATGGGCTAAAAGGCGATGCCAAAGCCATCCCACGTCAACTTTAGCCATTAGGCATGTCGCGGTCTTAGTGGGTCGCTCCAAAAAGTTAATCACATAGAGACCATCCTCGACATGCCCAACAAAGGCTACTTTAAGAGTCTTGCTCCACAAGAGGGCCACGGTATCAACATCAAAAAAGTGGCAAAGCTCATGAGTGCAAGTTGACAAACGGAAAGTAAATTGTATGCAAGGGACTCAACAAGCATGACCTTCTCGATCATGAGATCATGAGAAATGACAACCTTGCCAAGTCCCAATACCTTAGAGGACGAAGCATCACCCCACTCGACATTGGTGGCCATAGATGGAATCTTGTGAACGTTCACCACCAAGTCCTTGCTTCCTGTCATATGATTAGTGGCTCCACTATCGAGCAACCATGATCCCCCACCGGAAGAAAACACCTACAAGAAATCAATGCTTGGTTTTAGGTACCCATTTTGTAATGGGTCCTTTGATGTTAGTAACAAGGGTCTTAGGAACCCAAACAGACCATTCAATGTACTCATAAGAAGAACCAACAAATTTGTCATAAACATGTCCATCACTAGCACGTCATAAGACATAAGAAGGGTTAAAGTCGCCGGCTTTGTTGAGAGGGGTAGCATTGCCCTTCTTAGCATCACTACCCTTCACATTGTTCTTCTTCTTCTTCTTCTTAGAATCACCCTCTCCCTCCTTCACAAAAGTTTGCTTGAGAGGGGGAGGTCATTTGGCCTTGTCATCCTTCTTCTTGTTCTTGGACTTGGGTGTGAACCCAATTCCTTCCTTGGCCACAACTTCCTTTTGATTGCTCAAAAGGTCATTGAGGTTCTTCTCACCTTGTATGCACGACACAAGGCCTTTCTCAAGTTGCTTCTTCAACTTTGTATTCTCCTCAACAAGATGCACATGCTCACAACATGGGTTAGTAGCATTTGCATTATCAATTAAGACCATATGAGGAAAGGTGGCTTTCTCCTTGGTTAGCTTTACTTGGAGTTGATCATGAGACTCTTTGATCAAGACCTTGTGAGCCTTGTCAAGTAAATCAAACTCCTCTTTGAGTCTAGCAAGATCAACCCCAAGCTTGGCCTTCTCGGAGTTTAGCACACGAGATACACCAAGAGCATGATCAAGATCTTTCTTTAATTTAGCGTGGTCATCGTTGTATGACTCCTCAAGAGCCAAACGAAGACCTCGCTCTTCCTTAAGAGCAATGGAAAGATCAGAAATCTCATCGGCATAGTCACGACTATGACCCTCCATCTTAGAGATGGTATCTTCATGAGCCTCGATCATGTCATTGGCTTCACCAAGTTGTTCCAAGAGATCAACAAAGTGCTTCTTGGATTTACCCTCAAGCTTACTCATAAAAGACTCAAATTCATTCTCCTCCACATTGGACCCCTCATGTTCATCAATGCAATCCGTCAAAGAAGGATTATTAATGATGGTAGTTTTGATGTTGGGAGTTACCTTGTTGGTGGCTTTAGCCATGAGGCACTTGGCGGTGAAGTTCTCATTGGGTGAGTCGAAGAGAGACACCCGTGGAGTTGTCGCAATGGCAATGGAGACCATGGCAACCGACTCACCGTCTTCATCATCCTCATTGTACTCTTCTTGTGCCACCAACCCCTTGGGAGGAGTCTTCTTGGTGAAGTTGCTCTTGTTGGGGAAAAACTTGGCCTTATCTTTTCGGATGAGCTTGCCACCATTGTCTTCCCTTTTCTCATACGGACATTCCGCAACAAAGTAGCTCACATTCCCATAATTATAGCAAGTCCTCACTCGTTGCTTGACCTTTGCGCCACTTGAGTTGTTCTTGTTGAAGTTGGGCCTTGTGTTCTTCTTGCTCCAAAATTGCCTTGAAGCAAGAGCCATGTGTTCATGATAAGCATACTTTGTATCTTCGGGGTTGCTCTCCTCTTCTTCCTCTTCTTCCACATCAACCTTGGCCTTCAAGGCAAGGTTGGGCTTCTTTGCTCTTTGAGAGCGTAACACCGCATTGTCGGCGGTCTTGTCCAAGATGCTCATAGCCAGAAACTCATCCAACACTTCACTTGAGAACAAGGTGTGGAAGTCCGGCCTTTGACAAATGACGGAGGACATGGACTTGTGGTAAGGCATCGTGGCCTTGAGGAACTTGCGCTTGATCCAATTGTCATCCGTATCCTTGCTCCCATGATCTCGGAGTGAGACAGCGAGAGTAGTTAATCTCCGATAAAGCTCACGAGGTTCTTCAACTTCTTC
Source organism: Triticum aestivum (assembly GCF_018294505.1). NCBI lineage: Eukaryota > Viridiplantae > Streptophyta > Magnoliopsida > Poales > Poaceae > Triticum > Triticum aestivum. The sequence continues at coordinate 462,095,507 of NC_057812.1, read as the reverse complement.
CATTGCAAACTCATCGGCTTCATCTTGCACCACTTCATAGTTGGAGCGTTGAATGCTTGTGCTTCCCCGGTAGAGAGACACAACATGGTGCCATGCATCCTTGGCCACAGTGAAGGGTCGGAGATGAGCAAGATCTTCGGGTGAATTGCATCTTGGATGATGAAGAGAGCATTCTCATTGAATTGATTATCCGCGGCTTCTCTAGGGGTGAAGTTGCTTCGGTCATGCGGATAAAAACCTTCTTCAATGATTCTCCAAAGGTTAGTATTAACATGGTTCAAATGACGCTTAAAGAGATAAACCCAAGAATCAAAGTCCTCATTTTTCACAATCTTAGGGGGAGGACCGACATGATTCAAATGAGTGGAAGGAATCGGTCCACCATAAGTAAGTGGAGGTTCCACATGGGCAAATATGTCGTTGCCAATTTTACCACTAGAAGAAGGAGCCTTTTCACTAGTAGCTTCCCCCTTGTCGGAGTTAGCATCCGTCACCTTGTTAGTGGGATCACCCACTTTCAACGGTGCGGTAGATAGTTCAAATCCTTCTAAGAATTTATTAAACATGCTTTCAACCTCGGTCGTCATGGAGGTTTTCAATGTGTCCAAAGCCACATTGAATTCCTCACGACAGACCGTGGTTCCCCCATCGGCCGTAGACGAGACCGGATTCACACCGGAGTGCTCCTCCACACCGTCTACAGTGTCAACCATACTCTTCGGACGACAAAGTACTTAATAAAGAGACGAGGCTCTGATACCAATTGAAAGGATCGATATAGTTGACTAGAGGGGGGGTGAATAGGCAACTGACAATTTTTAGCTTTTCTTTACCAATTTAAACTTTGCATCAAAGTAGGTTGTCTAGATATGCAACTAGGTGAGCAACCTATATGATGCAACAAGAACAAGTACACAAGCAAGCAAGGGATATAACACAAATAAGCTTACACAAGTAAAGGCACGAGATAACCAAGAGTGGAGCCGGTGAAGACGAGGATGTGTTACCGAAGTTCCTTCCTTTTGAGGGGAAGTATGTCTCCGTTGGAGCGGTATGGAGGCACAATGCTCCCCAAGAAGCCACTAGGGCCACCATATTCTCCTCACACCCTCACACAATGTGAGATGGCGTGATTCCACTATTGGTGCCCTTGGAGGTGGCGACCGGACCTTTACAAACAAGGTTGGGCCTATCTGCACAACTTAATTGGAGGCTCCCAACGATACCACAAAGCTTCACCATAATGGAATATGGCTCCGCGGTGACCTCAACTGTCTAGGGTGCTCAAACACCCAAGAGTAACAAGATCTGCTAGGGATGAGTGGGGGAATCAAATTTATCTTGGTGGAAGTGTAGATCTAGGCCTTCTCAACCAATCCCTAGAGAATCAACAAGTTTGATTGGCTAGGGAGAGAGATCGGGCGAAAATGGAGCTTGGAGCAATAATGGAGCTTGGGGATGGAAGAGATAGTCAACTTGGAGAAGAAGACACCCCTTATATAGTGGAAGAACAAATCCAACCGTTATCCACCAACTCAGCCTGCATGGCACAGTACTATCGCACCGGGGACGCGGTACTACCGCAAGGGCACATGGTACTACCGCAGTGCCCCACGGTACTACCGCCCGAGCAGCGGAAACCAGAACAGCCCTGAAGCTGTGAGGCAGAGGGCAGTAGAACCGCTGGCGTAGTACTACCACTCCCCCTTGTGGTACTACCGCAAGGCAGGGATGGTCCAGATTTTGGGAAGGCACAGACATATAAAAATACATCTGTGGCCTTCCGCTGAGATGGGATCTATGAAAAATCCGACACGGTAGTACTGCAAGCCAGGAGCGGTACTACCGTGCAGGGTGCAGATATAAAAAATTACATCCGCTCCTACTGCCGCACCAGCTGCTGAGCCTGGCCAGAGCGCACGGTACTACCGCGCACCCGGTGCGGTACTACCGCGTAGGGCGCGGATGTAAAAAATTACATCCACCCCTACTACCGCAATAGCAGCAGCAGCTGGCCTGAGGCCACAGTACTACCGCTCCAAGGAAGCGGTACAACCGTGGGTACTTGTGGTACTACCGCGCCAGAGGCTGGTACTACCGCAAGGGCCTGCGGTACTACCGCTCCTAGGAGCAGTACTACCGCATGCCCCAGATCAGCAAACACGACATTTTTTCATAGACAAGAAAAGACGGAGGATGCTCCAAAGTGCCAAAGGAAAGGCGGTGCAAAGGAGAAGACGTGTACGTGATGATTCTACCCAAACCTTTCCAAAGTGGACCCCCTCTTAATAGTACGGCTTTCCTACGACTCAAATCTACCGAAAAGAAACATAGAGAAACGCCGTCTTCAATAGTCTTTGAGGGGCACCAAATCGTCTTGTGCCTAGTGATGAAATGTCTAAAATACTCAATGCACACGATTTTTCCGCAAAAGCATTATCATCAATCACCAAAAAAATTAAGGGATAAGTATGCCCTTACAGGTATGTTACTTGCCCGAGATTTGATCGTTGGTATCATCAAACCTAGTTCAATCTTGTTACCGGCAAGTCTCTTTACTCGTTCCATAATGCAACATCCCGCAACTAACTCATTAGTCACATTGCTTGCAAGGCTTATAATGATGTGCATTACCGAGAGGGCCCAGAGATACCTCTCCGACAATCAGAGTGACAAATCCTAATCTCGATCTATGCCAACTCAACAAACACCACCGGAGACACCTATAGAGCATCTTTATAATCACCCAGTTATGTTGTGACGTTTGATGGCACACTATGTGTTCCTCCGGTATTCGGGAGTTGCATAATCTCATAGTCATAGGAACATGTATAAGTTATGGAGAAAGCAATAGCAATAAACTAAACGATCATAGTGCTAAGCTAACGGATGGGTCATGTCAATCACATCATTCTCTAATGATGTGATCCCGTTTATCAAATGACAACTCATGTCTATGGTTAGGAAACTTAACCATCTTTGATTAACGAGCTAGTCAAGTAGAGGCATACTAGTGACACTCTGTTAGTCTATGTATTCACACATGTACTAAGTTTCCGGTTAATACAATTCTAGCATGAATAATAAACATTTATCATGATATAAGGAAATATAAATAACAACTTTATTATTTCCTCTAGGGCATATTTCCTTTCAGGTCGTACTTAAGTATTGGGTGTAGCTAATACCCGAATGTGTTTCATGAATGGATCAATGGTTGAGCATGATGGGCTAGGGATAACTTATTTTAGCGTTGATATTTTGAAAGACATGGTTGCTTGTTGATATGCTTCAGTATCTAAATTATCATGTCAAAACTAGACTATTGCTTTGAACAACTAAAAGTCTAAATGTCCATGCTATAAAGAAAAGAAATATGATATGACATGTTAGGCAACATTCCACATCAATTTTTTTGTTTTTATCACTTACCTACTCGAGGACGAGTAGGAGTTAAGCTTGGGGATGCTGATACGTCTCCAACATATCTATAATTTTTGATTGTTCCATGTTGTTATATTATCAATCTTGCATCTTCTATAATCATTTTATATCATTTTTGGTACAAACCTATTGACATAGTGTCAAGTGCGAGTTGTTGTTTTTCCATGTTTTTTACATCGCAGAAAATCAATATGAGACGGAGTCCAAATGCCCTGAAACTTTACGGAGAATTTTTATGGGACAGAAGGAATACAAGGGGCCCTGGCTGCGCCTCGGGGGTGCCTCGAGGGAGGCACAACCCACCAGGGCACGCTAAGAGGCTCAGGCGCGCCCTGGTGGGTTGTGCCCACCTCGGGTGCCCCCCGGAGCGCCTCTTTGCTCTATAAATACCCCAATATCCCATAAACCCTAGGGGGGTCGACGGAATATTCATCCAGCAGCCGCAGAGTCCAGAACCATCATATCCAATATAGACACCATCTCGGATGGGGTTCACCACCTCCGCCCCTCCGATGATGCGTGAGTATTCTTTGTAGACCTTCGGCTCCGAAGTTAGTAGCTAGATGGCTTCATCTCTCTCTCTCTCTCTCTTGATTCTCAATACAATGGTCTCTTGGAGATCCATATGATGTAACTCTTTTGTGGTGTGTTTGTTGGGATCTAATAAACTTTGAGTTTGTGATCAGTCATATCTTTTTATATCCATGAAAGTATTTGAGTTTCTTTGATCTCTTTTATGCATGATTTCTTATAGCCTCGTATTTCTTCTCCGATATTTGGGTTTTGTTTGGCCAACTTGATCTATTTATCTTCCAATGGGAAGAGGTGGTTTGTAGTGGGTCAATCTTACGATGCTTGATCCTAGTGACAGAAAGGGAAACAACACGTATGTATCATTGCTACTAAGGATAAAACGGTGGGGTCTATCTCTACATAGATAGATCTTTTCTACATCATGTCATCATTCTTATTGCATTACTCTGTTTTCCATGAACATAATACACTAGATGCATGCTGGATAGTGGTCGATGTGTGGAGTAATAGTAGTAGATGCAGGCAGGAGTTGGTCTACTAATCTTGGATGTGATGCCTATATAATGATCATTGCCTGGATATCGTCATGAGTATTTGAAGTTCTATCAATTGCCCAACAGTAATTTGTTTACCTACCATTTGCTATTTTTCTTGAGAGAAGCCACTAGTGAAACCTACGACCCTCAGGTCTTCTTTCTCATATATTTGCCTTTGTGTTCTATTTTCCTTTGCTTTTATTTTCAGATCTACTAAACCAAAAAACAAAAATAATTTGCTGCAATTTATTCTTATTTGGTGTTCGATCTATCAATCTAGTACAAATTTACCTCACGTCTGTGTCACGCCCTCGATGCGGCTATATCTCCCACGTGTCGAAGCACGACTTAGAGGCATAACCGCATTGAAAGCAATGTCGCAAGTGAGGTAATCTTCACACAACCCATGTAATATATAAAGGACAGAGATACATAGTTGGCTTACAATCACCACTTCACACAATTACATGAATAAAGCATTACATCATCCAAATACAATCAAGGTCTGACTACGAAACCAAAATAAAAGAAGAACCCCAAATGCGACAAAGGTCCCCGATCGACCCCAACTGGGCTCCACTACTGATCAACTAGAACGAAACAACATAAAGGACAAGATCTTCATAGAGCTCCTCCTTGAGCTTGGTTGCGTCATCTGCACGGACTCATCGGCACCTGCAAGCTGGTTTTGGAAGTATCCGTGAGCCACGGGGACTTAGCAATCTCGCACCCCCGCGATCAAGACGATTTAAGCTTATGGGTAAGGTAAAATGTATGAGGTGGAGCTGCAGCAAGCGACTAGCATATATGGTGGCTAAACATACGCAAATGAGAGCGAGAAGAGAAGGCAAAGCACGGTCGATAAAAGTATGATCAAGAAGTGATCCTATAGCAACCTACGTCAAGCATAACTCCAACAACCGTGTTCACTTCCCGGACTCCGCCCGAAAGAGACCATCATGATTACACACGCGATTGATTCATTTTAATTAAGTTAAGGTTCAAGTTATCTACAACCGGACATTAACATATTCCCATCTGCCCATAACCGCGGGCACGACTTTCAAAAGTTCAAATCCCTGCAGGGTGTCCCAACTTAGCCCATGACAAGCTCTCATGGTCAACGAAGGAATAGACCTCCTCCCGAGACGTTCCGATCAGACTCGGTATCCCGGTACAACAAGACATTTCGACAGGGTAAAACTAAACAAGCAACACCGCCCGAATGTGCCGACAAATCCCGATAGGAGCTGCACATATCTCTTTCTCAGGGCACACTCAGATTGTCTTAGGTACGGGTAGGCCAGCCCAGAGTTGCCCCTGTTGGTCACCGGCAGCTGACAGGTTGGACCAACACTCAGAGGAGCACTGGCCCGGGGGGGTAAAATAATGATGACCCTCAGGAGCGCGACTCCCAAGGGAAAAGAAAAGGCTAGGTGGCAAATGGTAAAACCAATGTTGGGCATTGCTGGAAAAGCTTTACTTAAGGCGAACTGTCAAGGGGTTCCCATAATAGCCCAATCGCGTAAGGGACGCAAAATCCGGGAACATAACACCGATATGACGGAAACTAGGGCGGCAAGAGTGAAACAAAACACCAGGCATAAGGCTGAGCCTTCCACCCTTAACCAAGTATATAGATGCATTAATTAAATAAGATATATTGTGATATCCCAACAAGTAAACATGTTCCAACAAGGAACGGTATCTCCATGTTCCAACAAGGAACAAACTTCAATCTTAACCTGCAACTAACAACGCTATAAGAGGGGCTGAGCAAGCGGTAACATAGCCAAACAACGGTTTGCTAGGACAAGGTGGGTTAGAGGCTTGGTTCAACAATATGGGTGGCATGATAAGCAAGTGGTAGGTATCGCACCATAGGTATAGCAAAAGAGCGAGCATCTATCAAAGCAAAGATAGTAGTGATTTTGAGGGTATGATCATCTTGCCTGAGATCCCGCAAGGAAGAAGAACGAGTCCATGAAGAAGACAAACTGAACGTAGACAAACGGGTCCTCACAACGCGACGTTATCGGAACCAACCCGAAGAAGCAAACACCGGAAAAGAAGCACACAACATAGTAAACAACCAACACATCAACATGGCATGATGCACAATCGAGTATGATGCATGTCCGGTTTAAAGAGGCATGGCATGGCAAAGTGCACAAACAATCCTACAAATTAAGTGGAGCTCAATATGCAACTCCGTTGCATATTGACGAAACACAACATTCAAGTTATTTAGTTCTCTCTCGTTTAGGTACTCAACAATATTAAATGTTGTTAGCATGGCAAGAGGGGAAGCATAAGAAAACTAAACATTTAGGCAAGTTTAAATGAGGCCGGAAATAACAAACAACAAATCTGGTAAATCCCCATATGCAATTATCAATTTGGTGCAACAACAATTTTTAATATTTAAATGTTATTATCATGATGCGCATGAGATGTTCAAGTTTATGCAATTTTTATTAAAAGTTGACAAGAGCATTAGGAAGCATTTGTCACCGTAGTAGAAAGAAAGGGGTGCCACGGCGACGATAACGAAACGGTGCCACGGCAACATTCCGGATGATCCGACAACTCACGGAGATACCGGTGCAAAAGGAAAAGTGACGGGAGCGTGACATGCGATAGAAGGTGGGGTGATCCCGGCAACCGGGTTCCCACGGGTCAACGACGGTGACAAGCGAGGGAAACATCTAACGATCACGGGAGGATACAACATCCAAACATGCATCTCAAACTACACATGCATTCGTCCACGGGTCATCGTCTCGGCGGTTATACCTTCTAGGTGCATTCTCGGAGCGGTTCGGGTTTGTAGAGGAAGTAGAGGAAGTAGTCGTTCACGGCGATGGTAGTTGTACACGGGCCTTCGGCCACGGAAGTAGTCGTATAACGTTTTCGTAGAGGGACTTGGTCTTGCGAAGAGGTACTTGACGGTAGTGGTACTTGACGCGTTCGAGGGTCGTCGGTAGATGTACTTGTCGCATCGCCGGGCGTAATCGTGCATGTGGGTCTTGTCGAGTCCGTTGGGGGTACTTGCGTTTTGAGGGGCAACGGTAGTGGAACTTGGCGAAAATCCGAGACGGTCTTGCCGAACCGTAGTGTTTCTGGGCGAGATCGCAGCCACGGTAGTCTTCGGACTTGGTTCTCCCGCACATGCTCCACGGGTCCTTGGGGAACTCAGCGATGGCCATGGCAAGGGGGCGGCTGCAGCAGCAAGGCAAGGAATGGGATGGCAGGCGCGAGAAGCGGCGGGTCGGCGAGGCAACCGGCGACGGGGAGAGCTCGGCCGGATCCGAACAAGGAGGCAGGCCGGCGGCAGGGCAAATGGCGGCGGCTTGGCGAGGGACTTGGCGCTGGAGCTTCAGACGAAGCAGGGCGCGACAGTAGCAGCACATGGGCTCGAAACAGAGGCAACGGCGGCGGCTTGCTGCTGGCGATGCGGGGCGACGGCCGCGGTCAACGTGAGACGCGGGCGAGCGGGCGCCTCGTCCTCTGCTCGTCAGGAAGCAGAGCAGCGGCGGCGTCTTGGCGCGGCTCCACACCGGCGGGGGCGCAGGAGAGGAAACAGGAGCAGAGAGGCGGCGGAGCTCCTGGTGGTGGTGGTCGACGCCGGCGGGCGCGCTTGCTGGAAGGAGGGGCGCTCAGGAGGAGGCAGAGGGGAACGGGACGAGGGCGCGGCGTGGGTTGTGGTCACCGGCGGCGACCTGACGCGGCGACAGGATGGCGAGGTGGAGGCTGAGGGGATCGGGCGTAGAAGGTCTCGGGCGCGGGCACTCCTCTCCTGTGAGATGTGTGCGGCGGCGCAGGAGGGAGTCGAGGGAGAGGGAAGGGATCGAGAGAGAGAGAGAGAGGGCTAGCGAGCTGTAGCGACCGGACCTCAAACATTCTGATCTCTGTGCTCCGGTGTCATCCCTGGATCAGTAATGCTGACACCACACAGTACTCGGAGGATTTATAGCAGAGTAGCAATCACACACTTATTACATTGAGTGTCTCAAAGAGAGCTTATTACAATAAATATGGCTTAAGGCCATCTAATAACGATAACAGCAGAAGGCTTGGAAGGTAAGTGAGTCCATCAACTCCAACGGTATCACTGAGTATAGAACCACGACCTAAAAACTCCTTAATCGTCGTCTGAAAAGTCTGCAACATTAACGTTGCAGCCCGAAAACGGGTCAGCACATGGAATATGCTGGCAAGGTAACACATAGAGAGTAATGGAATGCAACAGCTATACTATATGCATATTTGGCTGGTGGAAAGCTCTATGGTTATAGTTTTTTTTGCGTAAAGCCAATTTTTCCCTACTTCAAAGGAATAAAACTAATTACTATCATGGTGGTTGTTAAACATTGAGAATGGTTGACAGCATTCTCAATCCCAATTAAGTAACCTCATTAAAACCCAACAAAATTTACTTTAGAGTAACATGTTGAGATTCACATGATAATCCAGGTACTAGATACTCAAGATGTCCATAACCGGGGACACGGCTAATCATGATTAGTTTATACACTCTGCAGAGGTTTGCGCACTTTTCCCCAGAAGACTCGATCGCCTCCGTTGGATTTCTCGCACTACATGGTGTTTGAGAAACGGATGACCGAGACACAGTCTTTCAGAAGCGCTAGCACCTTACGATGGATAGACCGGTACACCTACTTTCCCCTACATCTGCTAGTCTACCCTGTAAGAGTTTGCACGACTTACTCAACTATGGCAGAGCCCATAATGACTTGTGGCTGCACACGGAAGTATGAATAATCTCATGATCCCTTTGAGCCTGGGTGGCGGTCCAAAATAAAAACAGGCAAGTCCTGGAATACCCAGGTGCCTCAATCCACCCAGATGTGTGTTAGGTTGCCACCTTAGATAAACCATTAATTAACAATCTCACATCTGTCATGGATATCACTCACCCAATCCACGTCTACTAGCATAGCATGGCATAAAGCAAACGCAGAAGTAACTCCCAAAGGTTTGATAATAAACAGGTAATAGGTACTACCTCATCTACTTCCCATCCCACAATTTAATTAGATCCTAATCATGCAATGTGTGAGGATGGATCTAATGCAATAAAACTGGGTTGTATAAAAGGTATGATCAAAGTGTTACTTGCCTTGCTGATGATCCGCGAAACCTAGAGATTCGAAGTAGCAGGCGGCGCACTCCGGGTATTCTATCGCAGACAAACAACAAGCATACAATAAGTACTCATCTAATGCATAGGTAAAACTCAAATAGAAGATCTAACCAGAAAGTTCAACTTAAGAACCCTGGTTTGCAAAAAGAATCAAATCGAACGAAGCAAAAGAAGTCAAGCGGCGAAAGAAAACAACTTCGTTCTAGTAATCTGGATCTAGGGAAAATTTTATAGTAGCAAAAACATGTTTAAGTTGATTATTCGGAAAGAGGGTTTCGAAATGAAACTCCAGGCGCTTGAATCGCCTGATTCCGATAAACGAGCGAAAAGTTATACTAAAACGAAAATCGGATCAGAGATCGCGATCAGAAAATAATCGCGGAAAATCCGACAAAAAAGAAAAAAACGACGAACATATATTTTTTAAACGGCACGGAAGTCGAAGCGGCGGCGAACCTCGGGCGGCGTGCAACTCCGGCGAGTCGGCGGCGGGTCCGGCGATGGTGGCGGCGGCTATGGGCTAGGGTTTCGGCGCAGGCGCGGCTATGGGCCTGGGGCTCGGGCGCTTCGCTATATAAAGGCGCCCCCGGGCGGAGTCCCGCTCGGGTACGGCCCATAGTCGGTTTCATTTTTTTAAAATAATTACGCTCGGAAGAAAAATAAAAAGAAATACTAAACGGACTCCAAAAATCACGAAATAAATTTTCCCGGGTTTCTAAAATCAAGCCCGATAAAGTGAACATTTATCTGGGCCCAAACTACAACTTTCAAAAATGCGCATTTTTCCTAAATTCAATTAAAAATACCGAAAAACTCCGAAATAAATCTTATTTGATTTTTTATTAAATCCTCAATATTTCTATATTTTGGGAAAGTCATTTTATTCCCTCTCTCATATTTTTGTAATAGAAATAATTGATGATACAATAAATAAAATCAAATGATCCTGTTTACATAATTTGAGAAAACTCAAATATGTAAATAACGAAATCCCCAACTCTCTCCGTGGGTCCTTGAGTTGCTTAGGATTTTCTAGGATCAAAACCAAAAGCAAAATAAAATATGATATGCATGATGACCTAATGTATAACATTCCAAATTGAAAATTTGGGATGTTACAAATCTACCCCCCTTAAGATGAATCTCGCCCTCGAGATTCAGGTTGGCTAGAAAATAGGTGAGGGTGGTCTTTGAGAAAATCTTCCTCTCGCTCCCAGGTGGCTTCATCCTCCGTGTGGTGGCTCCACTGAACTTTGCAAAACTTGATAACCTTGCTGCGAGTAACTCGGCTGGCAAACTCAAGAATCTTAACTGGTTTCTCCTCATAGGTCAAATTGTTATCCAACTAAATTGCTTCCAATGGCACTGTGTCTCTCAAAGGTATGTCAGCCATCTCCGCGTGACACTTTTTCAACTGAGAAACGTGGAACACATCATGAACTCCTGTCAATCCTTCTGGCAATTCCAACTTGTAGGCCACTTCTCCCATACGCTCCAAAACTCGATATGGCCCTACAAATCGTGGCGCTAACTTCCCCTTAACTCCAAAGCGCTTAATCCCTCGAAGTGGGGATACTCGAAGATAGACTCTGTCTCCAACTTCGTAAACTGTCTCCTTGCGTTTAGAATCTGCGTAGCTCTTCTGCCTGGACTGGGCTACCTTGAGCCTATCGTGAATTAACTTCACCTTCTGTTCAGACTCCTTAATCAGATCTAGTCCAAACAACTGACGGTCTCCAACTTCGTCCCATGACAACAGTGTCCTGCACCTCCTTCCATACAGAGCTTCGAAAGGGGCCATCTTCAAACTGGTCTGATAGCTATTATTGTAAGAGAACTCTACATATGGCAAATTATTGTCCCAACTAGATCCATAATCTAGCGCACAAGCTCTCAGCATATCCTCCAAAATCTGATTGACTCTCTCGGTCTGTCCATCTGTCTACGGATGAAAAGCTGTACTAAATTCTAGCCTAGTACCCAAAGTCTCATGCAACTGCTTCCAGAACTTTGAGGTAAACTGGGTTCCTCTATCTGATACGATGCTCCTCGGAACTCCATGCAAACATACGATCCTGGTCATGTATATCTTTGCCAACTTAGCACTGGTGTAAGTGGTCTTTACTGGGATGAAATGAGCTACCTTCGTCAATCGATCAACTACAACCCAAATCGAGTCATAGCCTGAACGAGTCCTTGGTAATCCCGTGATAAAATCCATGCCTAGCTTATCCCACTTCCATTCGGGTATCGGTAATGGTTGCAACAATCCTGCTGGCTTCTGATGCTCTGCCTTTACTCCCTGACATACGTCACAAACTGCTACATACTCCGCAATATCCTTCTTCATTCCGGTCCACCAGAAAATATTCTTCAAATCCAAATACATCTTGGTATTTCCTGGGTGAATCGAATATGGTGAATCCTGTGCCTCTTGCAGAATCAACTTCCTGATCTCCGGGTCATTGGGTACATAAACACGGTCTTCAAATCATAGGGTGTCGTGCTCATCCTCACGAAATCCTTTAGCTTTTCCTTGGCTCATTTTCTCTTTTATAGAAGCAATCTCCTTGTCAGATTTCTGAGCCTTTCTGATTTTGTCCATCAAAGTTGACTGAATTTCCAACGCTGCTACATAGCCTCTCGGAACTATTTCCAAACATAGTTCATGATTTTTTTTGCTAACTCCTTGGGTATTTCTCCCGTCATTAACGTATTGACATGGCTCTTGCGGCTTAATGCATCAGCTACTACATTCGCTTTTCCGGGATGGTAATGCAATCTCATATCATAATCCTTGATGAGCTCCAACCATCTCCTTTGTCTGAGGTTCAACTCCTTCTGTGTGAAAATGTACTTCAAACTCTTATGATCCGTGTACACCTTACAATGATTTCCGATGAGGAAATGTCTCCATGTCTTCAATGCATGCACTATGGCTGCTAACTCCAAATCATGCGTAGCGTAATTCAATTCGTGAGGCTTCAGTTGTCTTGAAGCATATGAAACAACTCTCCCTTCCTGCATAAGCACTACTCCAAGTCCTCGACGTGAAGCGTCGCAATACACCTCATAATCCTTGGTTTGATCTGGCAAAATCAACACTGGTGAGGTAACCAAGCGTTTCTTCAACTCCTGGAAACTAGCCTCACACTCCTCAGTCCATTTGAACTTGGTATCCTTCTTCAGCAACTCCGTCATAGGCTTCGCAATCTTCGAAAAGTTCTCAATAAACCTCCAGTAGTATCCTGCGAGTCCAAGAAAACTCCGGATCTCTCCAACTGTTGTTGGTGCTTCCCACTTGGTCACGGTTTCAACTTTAGCGGGATCAACAGTTATACCTTCTCCGGATATAACGTGTCCGAGGAATCCTACTTCCTTCAACCAAAACTCACATTTGCTGAACTTGGCATATAATTGATGTTCTCTGAGCTTTCCAAGTGCCAAACGCAAATGCTCCTTATGTTCCTCTTCATTCTTTGAATAAACTAGGATATCATCAATGAACACTATGACGAACTTATCCAAAAACTCCATAAACACTTTGTTCATCATGTTCATAAAATAGGCAGGCGCGTTAGTCAGTCCAAATGACATAACGGTATACTCATATAGTCCATGTCTTGTGGTGAATGCTGTCTTAGGTATGTCCTGCTCTCAAATCTTCAACTAATGGTACCTTGATCGAAATCGATCTTGGAAAACACTTTAGCTCCTTGCAATCGATCAAACAGATCATTGATCATTGGTAGCGGGTACTTGTTCTTGATTGTTACTTCATTCAATCCTCGATAGTCAACAACCATCCTTAATGATCCATCCTTGTTCTCTACTAGAAGTACTGGTGATCCCCAAGGCGAAGAACTTGGGCGAATGTAACCTTTATCCAGTAACTCCTTAATCTGCTTCTTAATTTCCACCAAATCTTTTGCGGGCATCCTATATGGTCGCTTCGATATTGGCCCTGTGCCTGGCAAAAGTTCAATCAAAAACTCAATATCTCTATCCGGTGGCATGCCTGGCAACTCTTCGGAATACATCAGGAAAATCCTTTACCACTGGTACTTCCTCCTGCACAACTCCTGGTAGTTGTTGAAGGTGGCTACCATCAACTGCATACTCAACTCATCATTCAGTCCTTCCAGGAATTTCTCCTGCTTAGCTGCATCCGTGGCAACGTCATCTGGGGCATAACGTGCTAGCTTACTAAACTCCTCCACATACTGGCCAACTGTCCGTCCTCCTTGGCGCAAGTTGCGAAACTCACGCTTCTTCATGGCCATTGCTCCTGCTGAAACATGGGCAGTATGAAAAGCCTGCTGAAACTGATCCCATGTGACAGTGTCGACTGGGAAGGTGGCTATGAAATTCTCCCACCAGGATGATGCGGGTCCTTCTAACTGATGTGCGGCAAACTTCACCTTCTCCGCATATGTGCATCCTGCTGTGGTCAACTCCCTAGCTGTCTTGCAGAGCCAATCATCTGCTACTATCGGCTCGGTGCTACTGGAAAACACCGGCGGATTCAGCCTAAGAAAACGGGCTAAGTGGTCAACAGGTGGTGGTGGTGGATTGTTGTTGTTGTTCCCCTGATTCTGATTCTGAACTAGCAATTGCATCCAGGTGTTCTGCTGCTGGATCAACTGGGTGAGCTCCGGCGGAAAGACAAATCCGGGGTCACATCTCGGAGGCATCTGAGGGTTTAGAAAAGATGCGATATAAGAATAGAGGGGGTCTAAAGAGAAAACACTACCCGTATGCACATGAGGCAAAAGCAAACAATTCACTTCAATCAATCAAACAAGGGCATACAATCGATCTAGCTATCGGAAGAGTGCTCGGACTACTATATTTACATGGTGGACTACTACTACTGATGAGGTGGTCTACTAAAAATATTCTACGGTTGTAAACTCCATGATATCTGCTCCTGCTTCATCAACATAGTCATCATCGCTACTATCTGCTTCCGAGTCGGTGCCGTCAATGATGATGTAGTCCTCCGGGCTAATCTCCTTGGGTTCTTCGTCTTCATCTACTGGTGTCGGGTCTCCCATAAATACTGCTAGCTTCATAGTTAGGTCGGCATTCTTATCCACCAATACTTCAATTTCTTCTTCATAATCTTCGCGTGTAGCCTTGAGTTCTTCCTCCAGTTCCTTGATTCTAGTCTTAGCCTTCTTCAGATCTATCATGTCGGCGCACATCTGATTCTCTTGTCGTCGAATGTGCTGATTTAACTCCTGAATAAAAGCTGCAATTGATCTATCTTTCCTGGTGCTGATCATCTCCCAGTGTTCATCTCGGTGTCCGCAAATCTGGTGGATAGTATCCTTGAGATCCTTGCGGTAGACTTCTCCAATGCGTCCCATGGTGATGTGAGCTGCCATACTCTTTCCTAAACTCCAAGTTGGTGCATCAAAAGAAAACTCTATGGGCTCAGTGACTGGCATGAACGTCCTTCCTGGAACTTGAACTTGAATCATCCAGCGCTCTTCTTCAGGTAAAGTGGCGTTGTAGGTTCCCGTGAAGCTTGGTACTCCTATGTTCAGGTATCTAGTGACTTCCTTCAAGTGGCGTCCAAAGGGTGTATCTTCATCTGGTTGTGTGAACTTGTTCCTTGCATCCGCCATCTTAAAGAGTAGAAAAGATGAGAAGTCAGAAGAGAAGAGAGTGGGTAGTGATCTAGGTCTCTTAGCTTAGTGGTCGTGTCCTACAGTCAGCGTGTGCTCTGATACCATCTCTGTAGCGACCAGACCTCAAACAGTCTGATCTCTGTGCTCCAGTGTCATCCCTGGATCAGTAATGCTGACACCACACAGTACTCGAAGGATTTATAGCAGAGTAGCAATCACACACTTATTACATCGAGTGTCTCAAAGAGAGCTTATTACAATAAATATGGCTTAAGGCCATCTAATAACGATAACAGCGGAAGGCTTGGAAGGTAAGTGAGTCCATCAACTCCAACGGCATCACTGAGTATAGAACCACGACCTAAAAACTCCTTAATCGTCGTCTGAAAAGTCTGCAACATTAATGTTGCAGCCCGAAAACGGGTCAGCACATGGAATATGCTGGCAAGGTAACACATAGAGAGTAATGGAATGCAACAGCTATACTATATGCATATTTGGCTGGTGGAAAGCTCTATGGTTACAGTTTTTTTGCGTAAAGCCAATTTTTCCCTACTTCAAAGGAATAAAATTAATTACTATCATGGTGGTTGTTAAACATTGAGAATGGTTGACAGCATTCTCAATCCCAATTAAGTAACCTCATAAAAACCCAACAAAATTTACTTTAGAGTAACATGTTGAGATTCACATGATAATCCAGGTACTAGATACTCAAGATGTCCATAACCGAGCACACGGCTAATCATGATTAGTTTATACACTCTGCAGAGGTTTGAGCACTTTTCCCCACAAGACTCGATCGCCTCCGTTGGATTTCTCGCACTACATGGTGTTTGAGAAACGGATGACCGAGACACAGTCTTTCAGAAGCGCTAGCACCTTACGATGGATAGACCGGTACACATACTTTCCCCTACATCTGCTAGTCTACCCTATAAGAGCTCGCACGACTTACTCAACTATGCCAGAGCCCATAATGGCTTGTGGCTGCACACGGAAGTTTCTAGTATGAATAATCTCATGATCCCTTTGAGCCTGGGTGGCGGTCCAAAATAAAAATAGGCAAGTCCTGGAATACCCAGGTGCCTCAATCCACCCAGATGTGTGTTAGGTTGCCACCTTAGATAAACCATTAATTAACAATCTCACATCTGTCATGGATATCACTCACCCAATCCACGTCTACTAGCATAGCATGGCATAAAGCAAACACAGAAGTAACTCCCAAAGGTTTGATAATAAACAGGTAATAGGTACTACCTCATCTACTTCCCATCCCACAATTTAATTAGATCCTAATCATGCAATGTGTGAGGATGGATCTAATGCAATAAAACTGGGTTGTAGAAAAGGTATGATCAAAGTGTTACTTGCCTTGCTGATGATCCGCGAAACCTAGAGATTCGAAGTAGTAGGCGGCACACTCCGGGTATTCTATCGCAGACAAACAACAAGCATACAATAAGTACTCATCTAATGCATAGGTAAAACTCAAATAGAAGATCTAACCAGAAAGTTCAACTTAAGAACCCTGGTTTGCAAAAAGAATCAAATCGAACGAAGCAAAAGAAGTCAAACGGCGAAAGAAAACAACTTCGTTCTAGTAATCTGGATCTAGGGCAAATTATACAGTAGCAAAAACATGTTTAAGTTGATTATTCAGAAAGAGGGTTTCGAGACGAAACTCCAGGCGCTTGAATCACCCGATTCCGATAAACGAGAGAAAAGTTATACTAAAACGAAAATCGGATCAGAGATCGCGATCAGAAAATAATCGCGGAAAATCCGATGAAAAAGAAAAAAATGACGAACATAATTTTTTTTAAACGGCACGAAAGTCGAGGCGGCGGCGAACCTCGGGCAGCGTGCAACTCCGGCGAGTTGGCGGCGGGTCCGGCGACGTCGGCGGCGGCGGCGGCGACTATGGGCTAGGGTTTCGGCGCAGGCGCGGCTATGGGCCTGGGGCTTGGGCGATTCGCTATATAAAGGCGCCCCCGGGCGGAGTCCCGCTCGGGTACGGCCCATAGTCGGTTTCGTTTTTTTAATAATTACGCTAGAAAGAAAAATAAAAAGAAATACTAAATGGACTCCAAAAATCATGAGATAAATTTTCCCAGGTTTCTAAAATCAAGCCCGATAAAGTGAACATTTATCTGGGCCCAAACTACAACTTTGAAAAACGCGCATTTTTCCTAAATTCAATTAAAAATACCGAAAAACTCCGAAATAAATCTTATTTGATTTTTTTATTAAATTCTCAATATTTCTATATTTTGGGAAAGTCATTTTATTCCCTCTCTCATATTTTTGTAATAGAAATAATTGATGATAAAATAAATAAAATCAAATGATCCTGTTTACATAATTTGAGAAAACTCAAATATGTAAATAACGAAATCCCCAACTCTCTCCGTGGGTCCTTGAGTTGCTTAGGATTTTCTAGGATCAAAACCAAAAGCAAAATAAAATATGATATGCATGATGACCTAATGTATAACATTCCAAATTGAAAATTTGGGATGTTACACGAGCGAGGGGATCGGGCTAGGGTTATGGAACTAGTGGGGGCGGCTGGGCCTTGGAGCCGGCCCAGTGGGAAGGGCGCCAGCTGGGCCTTGGCCAACTGGTGCGGCTGCTGGGCTCCCTCTCCTTTCCAAAATCTTCCTTTCCTTAAATTATTGTTTATATAAATAAACAATCAATAAAGGGGAAAATCCAGGGGTTTTTGGTTAGGAATATGAGATATATAAAAATATATCTGGAACCCTGGATTTATGTAGGGTTTGAATAAATTGCTCCAGCATTTTTAGAAGGTAGAAAAATAATTAGAGTTTGAATTATTTTCAAACTTCAATCATTTTTGAACCTGACCAAAACAACTTTGAATGGGATGACATCTGACAGAGAGGGTGTAGGAAAAAGGCAAGATTTATAGGGAAAAGATGAACATTAATGGAGGAGGAATAAGGTCGCTTGCAAAGACATGAAAAACGAAGGAAGTGGGAGGGATGATGCATGGGTATGGCTTGAGAGAGAGATGACAAGGAAAATATATGAAGTTAAGTCGGATAGAAGAAGAGTTGAAGAGTAATGCAATTGTGTGATGGGTGATTCCAAGTTAATGGGATATTTAATATAGCTCCCTAATATTGGGAGGATATGTTATAAAGAGAAGTCACTCTTCCCTCGATTTAAATGGATCGAAGATCCACACAATTTATTTAGTTGAGATGCAAAAGATTTATGAGATGATGGCATGATGACATGATGCAAAGATGAAAACGACGAACCAAACAAATCACACGACGAAACCCAGAAACATGGAAGGCATCTGAAGCTCCGGTCTTGGGGCGTTACAACACTCCACCACTACGAGAGGATCTCGTCCCGAGATCTAGAATGGCACCGGAGGGGCAACGGAAAAGGAAGAGAAACGGTAAAACTATGTTGCTCCTTTGACAAACGAGTGAAACCAAATAACCTTGAGAGGTTGAACTAATTGAAAGAAATGAAACAATGGAGAAGTACAAAGTTCAAAACACTCCGTTAAGAAAGAGGAAAAAGAAGGAACCGATTCGGATAGCACTCCGGTTGAGAAGGGATGCAAGACTTGATAAAATGAGAGAACTTGAGAAAAAAAGAACACAACACTTCAGTTAAATGGATAAGTCAAGAAAAGAACACGATCCTGACAAAACAAGAAGATGGGTTTGAAGAGAGCAGCAACACAATGCCTCCGGAACAAAAGTAAGAATGGAATGAATGAAGGGAAAAACGAGAGCACGCTTACAACACATGCTAGAACGGAATTGTTGGAAACCCAACAACAAAATGATAAGCTTGGTATGGTCTTGTGGAGTACATCTCAAATTAAGAGATGAAAACCTGCCACTCACGGGAAAAAGAGTTTGATTGGTAAGAACAAGGAGACAAGAAAGCTATATCACCGGGAGGATAAAAGAAGAACTTTGGTCATTTATAAGCACCATAGATAGCAACAATCCTTAGGGAAAGCTTTAGGTGAAATATAACCCAAGCTAACTCCAATGAAGAAAATGATGGATTTAAAATATCTCATCCTTGATAACATGTGAATCATGAAGCATAAACTGAAATTATCAAGAATGGCATAATACCATCTCCAATGATACGGTTGAAAGAATAGAACTCCGTATTACAAGAAGAAGAATGCTTGAGCTCCTCTGAAAAGAATCTTGATGAACACTTCGAGAAGGAATTAAATCCTTGATGAATCCATCAAGTATATCCTTCATGAAGAACTCCGGTAGACCAAAGATAACGAAAAGAGAGAGAAGTTGACAACCCAGGGTGAAACCTTGTGATGATTTAGATGGATCTCCGTGATAATTAGGGCTTGGAACTCCAGGAAAAAAGAGGAGATGAAAACAATTGAAAACCGAGAGCTTGTTGAGCCTCCAGAATAAGGAATTAAATCACTTGGATGAAACAAGAATAAGAATTACATTATGCTTATCCTTCACCAAATTAAATTGATGACAATCAACGGATTTGGCATATTACTTATTCTCGTAGAAAAGATTAAGAGAGTATAACATCAGACTTGGGAAGGTCTTCAACGAAACACTGGTAGGATTGAAACAACGAATGAATTGATAAGGAAGAGAAATCTTGAACGAACCACCGTAAGAATTAAAAAAATGAACAAAGAGAAGATAAAGAAACACCGGGAGGAATTAGCAAATGAATGAAAATACTTGCTAGGATTTAGATACATGAGAACGAAGAGATCACGAACTGATTAGAGATCACTTGAACGATGTACCGGCAAGATTGGAGAATGATATATTTTGCTGAGAATGAATAAACCTTCCGAAATGATGGCCTTCGGAGGCACAAGCTGAAAAGACTCCTGAATTGCTCCAGAGGGTGAAAAGGATTCTCACGTTCGAAAACAATTACGAGAGGATGGCAACAAGCTAGAATCACGAATCTTGAAGAGAATGGAGCAAGATTAAAGAGAAACTCTTCTTCGGTCTTCAAATGTTGAGAATGATGACGAGAAACACCACCATGAATTATTTAGAAACTCCGGAAGAATCAAAACGAAGAGGTTGAGCCAATGATGAAAAGAATTGTGAAAGATCTAGGAGATGGCATTTGACTGATGATAACTCATTCTTACGTCAAACTTCGAAAAGAATTTAGTATAGCTCCGGGAAAATAAGAAGAGTCAGGTAAGATCCTGGGAAAAGACCTGTGGGTTAGGGCCCACTCAAAAGAAACACCGTTGAAATGATTTTAAAGAGAGGTTGCACCGGTTGAATTAAAAGACTTGAAAGAGAGAACATCCTCGAAGATATTAAATAACTGCAGAGTGGAAACACGAATCTTCGAGATATCTTGAGCACTCCGGAACAATAGAATAGCGAGAGGTGAACGATTAAGAATTGCACCGTCATGAGAAAGCCTTGAAATACGGAAAAGAATATGATCAACACCGAAAGCTTGAATTGAATCCACCAGAGAAGAAACAAATTAAGGATGATGACCTTGAGGCTCCGTTAAAATCTTCATGAGAATCACCAGATAAGAACAATGACGGAAAATGATGGAGAGACTTCGTAATAATAAAAGGATACTTGATTAAGACATCTGAGTCCTTGAAAAAAAAGGGTGGGTGGGCGGGAAAAACAAAAGCAACTTGGAGATGGATGAAAACAACACCGTTGAGAACTAGTAATAGATCTTGCTGATATTGGAATGATCGGATCCACTTGAAGAGAAACACTCCGGTGAAAAGGATTGATGAGACAATCTTGATGATCAAGAAGGATTGGTATCCACATCGGAGTATGAGAACACCATTTGAGGAAGGTATGGAATCAACACTTGACATTGAAGCAACTCGAATACCACAACTCCAAACAAAAACAAAGGATTGGTTTGCAGAATAAGTCAGAACAAACATATGATAGAGATTTCGTCCGAAGTTTTTGTGGTGGGGCCTACACGGGCTCGATCGTACAACACCATCATGTACAAGGCAGTGCACATGGCATACAAAGCGTCCCCGAGTCGGCATAGCCAAGGACTCTTTAAGACACAACGAGACCACTGTAAAACCAACCGTGAATAGGCGGACCACTAGACGTCGAACCCCAATTTCATATCATACATCTGTCGGAAAGATATCCTAAGAGCTACTTGAATTCCCACCTATGAAACTCCCGAACTTTTCCGGTTATGCAATCAGGTGTTGGGGATACAGGGGAAGCATAATATCTCACCCAAATCTAGCAAATCCTACATCCAGCTGTATCCATCCTTCAACACATAACCAAGAAACCTTCGGAAATCATCTACCTCAACCTTCGAAAAGCATCCGTTATACAAGTTATGGCGATACTCCCGAACTCCCGCCCCAGTACTGGGTGGCGTCGAGGTTATCTCACCAACGAACTGCATAAAAGAGATTTTCGATGTCGGCGTACTAAACTCAGGTATTCCAGAACTGCAACGATAAAATTATGATGACAACACCTCAGAGCTCAACTCCCCGGGACACTTCCACAAAACCCCTGACAGGAGGCACCAAGACAATGTTCTCATCATAAAACCATCGGAACGATTCCAAGATACCCGCGTGATCCTAAATTTTTTTTGTGAAATTTGAGAAGAGAAGAGTCAAAACTCTACGTCAGGATGCCTTACCAGAGCGATGAGGAGACTGGGAAGTAAAAAGAATTCCTAAACTCTCCGATATATAATTCCTAAATGACTCAAAACATTTTTCTAGACACAACTCGGCCGCTAAAAACGATCAAGCAATGGGGCTCCTAAGGTCGGGGAAGGCTCTGATTACCAACTTGTAACGCCCTCGATGCGGCTATATCTCCCACGTGTCGAAGCACGACTTAGAGGCATAACCGCATTGAAAGCAATGTCGCAAGTGAGGTAATCTTCACACAACCCATGTAATATATAAGGGAAAGAGATACATAGTTGGCTTACAATCGCCACTTCACACAATTACATGAATAAAGCATTACATCATCCAAATACAATCAAGGTCCGACTACGGAACCAAAATAAAAGAAGAACCCCAAATGCGACAAAGGTCCCCGATCGACCCCAACTGGGCTCCACTACTGATCAACTAGAACGAAACAACACAAAGGACAAGATCTTCATCGAGCTCCTCCTGAGCTTGGTTGCGTCATCTGCACGGACTCATCGGCACCTGCAAGCTGGTTTTGGAAGTATCTGTGAGCCACGGGGACTCAGCAATCTCGCACCCCCGCGATCAAGACGATTTAAGCTTATGGGTAAGGTAAAAGGTATGAGGTGGAGCTGCAGCAAGCGACTAGCATATATGGTGGCTAAACATACGCAAATGAGAGCGAGAAGAGAAGGCAAAGCACGGTCGATAAAAGTATGATCAAGAAGTGATCCTATAGCAACCTACGTCAAGCATAACTCCAACAACCGTGTTCACTTCCCGAACTCCGCCGGAAAGAGACCATCACGATTACACATGCTATTGATTCATTTTAATTAAGTTAAGGTTCAAGTTATCTACAACCGGGCATTAACATATTCCCATCTGCCCATAACCGCGGGCACGACTTTCGGAAGTTCAAACCCCTGTAGGGGTGTCCCAACTTAGCCCATGACAAGCTCTCACGGTCAACGAAGGAATAGACCTCCTCCCGAGACGTTCCGATCAGACTCGGTATCCCGGTACAACAAGACATTTCGACAGGATAAAACTAAACCGGCAACACCGCCCGAATGTGCCGACAAATCCCGATAGGAGCTGCACATATCTCTTTCTCAGGGCACACTCAGATTGTCTTAGGTACGGGTAGGCCAGCCCAGAGTTGCCCCTGGTGGTCACCGGCAGCTGACAGGTTGGACCAACACTCAGAGGAGCACTGGCCCGGGGGGGTAAAATAATGATGACCCTCAGGAGCGCGACTCCCAAGGGAAAAGAAAAGGCTAGGTGGCAAATGGTAAAACCAATGTTGGGCATTGCTGGAAAAGCTTTACTTAAGGCGAACTGTCAAGGGGTTCCCATAATAGCCCAACCGCGTAAGGGACGCAAAACCCGGGAACATAACACTGATATGACGGAAACTAGGGCAGCAAGAGTGAAACAAAACACCAGGCATAAGGCCGAGCCTTCCACCCTTAACCAAGTATATAGATGCATTAATTAAATAAGATATATTGTGATATCCCAACAAGTAAACATGTTCCAACAAGGAACGGTATCTCCATGTTCCAACAAGGAACAAACTTCAATCTTCACCTGCAACTAACAACGCTATAAGAGGGGCTGAGCAAGCGGTAACATAGCCAAACAACGGTTTGCTAGGACAAGGTGGGTTAGAGGCTTGGTTCAACAATATGGGTGGCATGATAAGCAAGTCGTAGGTATCACAGCATAGGCATAGCAAAAGAGCGAGCATCTAGCAAAGCAAAGATAGTAGTGATTTCGAGGGTATGATCATCTTGCCTGAGATCCCACAAGGAAGAAGAACGAGTCCATGAAGAAGACAAACTGAACGTAGACGAACGGGTCCTCACAACGCGACGTTATCGGAACCAACCCGAAGAAGCAAACACCGGAAAAGAAGCACACAACATAGTAAACAACCAACACATCAACATGGCATGATGCACAATCGAGTATTATGCATGTCCGGTTTAAAGAGGCATGGCATGGCAAAGTGCACAAACAATCCTACAAATTAAGTGGAGCTCAATATGCAACTCCGTTGCATATTGACGAAACACCACATTCAAGTTATTTAGTTCTCTCTCGTTTAGGTACTCAACAATATTAAATGTTTTTAGCATGGCAAGAGGGGAAGCATAAGAAAACTAAACATTTAGGCAAGTTTAAATGAGGCCGGAAATAACAAACAACAAATCCGGTAAATACCCATATGCAATTATCAATTTGGTGCAACAACAATTTTTAATATTTAAATGTTATTATCATGATGCGCATGACATGTTCAAGTTTATGCAATTTTTATTAAAAGTTGACAAGAGCATTAGGAAGCATTTGTCACCGTAGTAGAAAGAAAAGGGTGCCACGGCGACGATAATGAAACGGTGCCATGGCAACATTCCGGATGATCTGATAACTCACGGAGATACCGGTGCAAAAGGAAAAGTGACGGGAGTGTGACATGCGATAGAAGGTGGGGTGATCCCGGCAACCGGGTTCCCACGGGTCGACGACGGTGATAAGCGAGGGAAACATCTAACGATCACGGGAGGATACAACATCCAAACATGCATCTCAAACTACACATGCATTCGTCCACGGGTCATCGTCTCGGCGGTTATACCTTCCAGGTGCATTCTCGGAGCGGTTCGGGTTTGTAGAGGAAGTAGAGGAAGTAGTCGTTCACGGCGACGGTAGTTGTACACGGGCCTTCGGCCACGGAAGTAGTCGTACAACGTTTTTGTAGAGGGACTTGGTCTTGCGAAGAGGTACTTGACGGTAGTGGTACTTGACGCGTTCGAGGGTCGTTGGTAGATGTACTTGTCGCATCGCCGGGCGTAATCGTGCATGTGGGTCTTGTCGAGTCCGTTGGGGGTACTTGCGTTTTGAGGGGCGACGGTAGTGGAACTTGGCGAAAATCCGAGACGGTCTTGCCGAACCGTAGTGTTTCTGGGCGAGATCGCAGCCACGGTAGTCTTCGGACTTGGTTCTCCCGCACATGCTCCCCGAGTCCTGGGGGAACTCGACGATGGCCATGGCAAGGGGGCGGCTGCAGCAGCAAGGCAAGGAACGGGATGGCAGGCACGAGAAGCGGCGGGTCGGCGAGGCAACCGGCAACGAGGAGAGCTCGGCCGGATCCGAACATGGAGACAGGCCGGCGGCAGGGCAAACGGCGGCGGCTTGGCGAGGGACTTGGCGCTGGAGCTTCAGACGAAGCAGGGCGCGACAGCAGCAGCACAAGGGCTCAAAACAGAGGCAACGACGGCGGCTTGCTGCTGGCGATGCGGGGCGATGGCCGCGGTCAACGCGAGACGCGGGCGAGCGGGCGCCTCGTCCTCTGCTCGTCAGGAAGCAGAGCAGCGGTGGCGTCTTGGCGCGGCTCCACGCCGGCGGGGGCGCAGGAGAGGAAACAGGAGCAGAGGGGCGGCGGAGCTCCTGGTGGTGGTGGTCGACGCCCGCGGGCGCGCTTGCTGGAAGGAGGGGCGCTCGGGAGGAGGCAGAGGGGAACGGGACAAGGGCGCGGCGCGGGTTGTGGTCACCGGCGGCGACCTGACGCGGCGACGGGATGGCGAGGTGGAGGCCGAGGGGATCGGGCGTAGAAGGTCTCGGGCGCGGGCGCTCCTCTCTTGTGAGATGTGTGCGGCGGCGCAGGAGGGAGTCGAGGGAGAGGCAAGGGATCGAGAGAGAGAGGGCTAGCGAGCGAGGGGATCGGGCTAGGGTTATGGAACTGGTGGGGGCGGCTGGGCCTTGGAGCCGGCCCAGTGGGAAGGGCGCCAGCTGGGCCTTGGCCAACTGGTGCGGCTGCTGGGCTCCCTCTCTTTTCCAAAATCTTCCTTTCCTTAAATTATTGTTTATATAAATAAACAATCAATAAAGGGGAAAATCCAGGGGTTTTTGGTTAGGAATATGAGATATATAAAAATATATCTGGAACCCTGGATTTATGTAGGGTTTGAATAAATTGCTCCGGCATTTTTAGAAGGTAGAAAAATAATTAGAGTTTGAATTATTTTCAAACTTGAATCATTTTTGAACCTGAACAAAACAACTTCGAATGGGATGAAATCTAACAGAGAGGGTGTAGGAAAAAGGCAAGATTTATAGAGAAAAGATGAACATTAATGGAGGAGGAATAAGGTCGCTTGCAAAGACATGAAAAACGAAGGAAGTGGGAGGGATGATGCATGGGTATGGCTTGAGAGAGAGATGACAAGGAAAATATATGAAGTTAAGTCGGATAGAAGAAGAGTTGAAGAGTAATGCAATTGCGTGATGGGTGATTCCAAGTTAATGGGATATTTAATATAGCTCCCTAATATTGGGAGGATATGTTATAAAGAGAAGTCACTCTTCGCTCGATTTAAATGGATCGAAGATCCACACAATTTATTTAGTTGAGATGCAAAAGATTTATGAGATGATGGCATGATGACATGATGCAAAGATGAAAACGACGAACCAAACAAATCAAACGACGAAACCTAGAAACATGGAAGGCATCTGAAGCTCCGGTCTTGGGGCGTTACAGTCTGCTTGCCTATCTTGAAGCGCCGTACCCCGGAAGGGATTGACAACCCCCTTTAACACATCGGGTTGCGAGAAGTTGTTATTTCTGTGCAGGTGATGTTTACCTTGTGTTGCTTGGTTCTCCTACTGGTTCAATAACCTTGATTTCATATCTGAGGGAAATAGCTATCGCCATTGTGCTGCATCATCCCTTCCTCTTTGGTGAAATATCGACGTAGCTTCAAGCGACATCAGATGTCATCGTGCTGAACGTGTGCTGAACACGAAGGTGCCGTACGTTCGGTGCTTGGATCGGTTGGATCGTGAAGACATTCGACTACATCAACTGCGTTACTAAACGCTTCCACTTTCGGTCTACGAGGGTACATGGACACACTCTCCTGTCTCGTTGCTATGCATCTCCTAAACAGATCTTGCGTGATCGTAGGAAGTTTTTTGAAATACTATGTTCCCCAACAGGCGCCCCTCTCCACGGTTTACGCCTCTGGTCATATCTTCGTAGTGCTTAGGCGAAGCCGTAAGCGGATCACTTCACCATCACCGTCACCACACCGTCGTGCTGACGAAACTCATCTTCTTCCTCAACACCTTTCTGGATCAAGAGGACGAGGGACGTCATCGAGCTGAACGTGTGCAGAATTCAGAGGTGTCGTACGTTCGCTGCTTGATCGGTCGGATCTAGAAGAAGTTCGACTACATCAACCGTGTTGTCAAACGCTTCCGCTTTCGGTCTACGAGGGTACGTGGACACACTTTCCCCCTCTCGTTGCTATGCATTTTCTAAATAGATCTTGCGTGAGCATAGGAATTTTTTTGAAATTGCATGCTATGTTTACCAACACAATCGCCTCCAGCCAGGAAAAAAAATCTACATGGTTAATTCAGCGAGATGTGAGATTTAAACTGGCATGCTACCGTTGACGCACCTAGCGCATTAACCACCGCACAACGATCACTGCGATGTGTGATATCCAAAAACAGGCTATTTGACCCGTGCTTCAGTCCTATTATAAATTGTTACTAAAAACGAAAAAATATATAAAATTTTAGAAAGTTCATCGATTTTCTTAGAAATGTTCACAAAAATTGAAAAAAAAGTCACCAATTTTGAAAAAAGTTCATAAATTTGAAAAACTTCATGTATTTGAAAATGTCTACCCGGCTTAGAAAAAAATTTAACCAGATTTAAAAAAAAAGTTCACTCATATAAAAAAGTTCACCGGATTTTGAAAAAAGTTAATAGATTTGAAAAAGGTTCATCGATTTTCATATAACAGAGTTCATCAAATTTATTTCCTTTCCACAAATTCAAAAAATTATTTTGAAAGAAAAATCATCGATTTTGATAAAAAAAGTTCGTGCATTTGAAAAAGAAGAAATAAAAAAATAAAAATAAACTAAAAGAACAAGGAAGAAAAGAGGAAAGAGGATGTAAGAAATCAGAATAGGTTACTTGTCTGACTCGCATCCCTAGCGAAGTCTAAACATGCAGATCGCGTGTACATGCCCAGTTTCTTGCAGTTTATGAACGCAAGATGGACCGAGCCCATTTAGAAGTGCCTTCAGGCGCCCGTTCACTAACGGGTGCTGAAGCGCCCAATAGGATCGCCCGATCCCATTCCCCGCGCAGGTCGGGAGATAGCGCGCGACACACATGCCCACCCGTTCTCTTGTTTCTCTGTTTTTTTGCTTTGCTTTCCCCACTCGTTTTGGGTATGTTCTAGAACCTTGCTAAATCATTTTTCCTATTTTTCTTATGGGGTTTCTCCATTTTTTGTTTTCCCCTTATTTTTTTCTTCTTTGTCTTTTACTTTTTTAATTTTGTGATATTTTTTTAATTCATGAACATTCAAAATTTGTGAAAATTTAGAAATCCAGAAACTTCTTTCAAATTCAAGAACATCTTTGAAATCCAAGAACACTTTTTCAAGTTTGTGACGTTTTTTGAAATATTAAATATTCATCGAAATCCATGATTTTTCTAGATTTAAAGAACATTTTTTAAATTCGCAGTATTTTTTGAATATGTGAACATATTTGTGGAATGCACCTACATTTTCGGAAATCACAAAAACTTTCCAAAATTCTCCATTTATTTAAATTCATAAACATTTTAAAAGTTGCATTTTTAATTCACAGACATTTTTTATATTCACGATCAATTTTTGAAGTTGATAACATTTTTTGAATTCATGACATGTTTTCAATTTGCAAATAATTTTTGAAACTAGGAATATTTTTTGTATTCATAATCATATTTTGAATTCACGTACACTTTTAGTTACCTAAACATTTTTTCAAATTTAGAAAATAGATTTACTGAAAACAACCAAACTAACTTTTTTTTTTGCCAAAAAACTATCTAAACAAAAAAATTCAGCAGCGCTATATTTGTTCTTTTAGAGAAGGAGCAACGATCCCGTACTATCTTGGTATGGGCCTGTCCACACAAGCAAGAGGCTTGAGCGAGCACTTATGTGTTTGCTGACTTTGCATCACGCAGTTCGCTGAATAGGAATTTCTCAAAACAAAAAAGTTTGCTGAATAGGACTTGAGAACTAAGCGGAAAGTTCAAGATAACATCCACGTCCGGTAGGTCGCCACATGTGGCCAGGAATTACCCTGTACATTACTTGTATTCCGGCTGTTTTGAACGTTAAATAAAATCCCTAGTTCACCTAAAAAAAGTTGTTGAATAGGAGCTATCCTTTCTGTCTGGAGAAAAAAAAACTACGGGTAACATTCGATTTCCTGAAAGCCCTGTAAGCAAGTTAATAGAAAAACAAATAAGCAAGTTGATCCTAGTTTGCTTATCTTTTTATTTAATTTTATTATTACTAAAAAAAGGCCAGTGTGTTGCAGCTGGACAAAAAACAATGCACTCGCCAACCCAATAAGCATGGTCTAAACCGTGTGGAGAGCGTCAAGTCTAACAGGGACAGTCTGTATAGAAGTCCAGGGCAACACCGTGTTGGAAACCTCGAGCAGATAGAGTTAGCCCTTGGGTCGCATACGGAGAAGCCATGGGGATTCACCAGAGTTAGTCGTTGGGCCGCATACATAGTGGTGTGGGGACGGCCGACACCAGATGAGAACTACGACCGATGATGGTATTTACTCGGGGAAGAGACAGGTGTCAGAAAGATAGTTTTTTTAGGATGGGAACAGTATATTAGAGATGCGTATACAATTCGACTCTCGTCAGAGCGTGCATGTTCTTATATTTTTCTGAGAGAATAAGTGTGTAAGAAAAATAATAAAAAAAGTCTTTGTGTTGCAATGGATAAAACAATATTGACCAACATGACGGACGGCTTTTGAATTTCCTCAGTGTATTGTGCAACAACGTTAACGCAACACATGAATTCTTTCAGCTACCTACATCCCGAACACCATCAAGCATCGTCTTGTAATTTAGTTTAAATTAACCATCATGGTCACGTCAGTCACGTCACCAGTCACGTCACTGCGTGCACTCCAGCTCGTGGTCCACCTTGTCCCAATCATCATCATCGTCGGATGTCTAGCCGACCAGCTCGTCTTCCTTCATCTTCCTTCCCGCAAAAAAAAACCTACGGGATGCAGTTTTCTATTTTGTACTAACACTCTGTTTATGTAACCCCTCTGCTAATGGATTGAATTCAGGTTTCTCTTTTGTACCAACCTTTTGTTTATTTCATTCCTCTGCTAATGGATTCTCTTATGTACTAACTCTCTTGTGTAGGCAGCTTCTTGATATTTCACGCAACTTTGCCAGCGTATATGAATTGGTAAAAATCAATATAACCAATCAAGATAGGACTATCTATATCTATATCTATACATATATTATCATCATCATCGTCATCATCATCATCATCATCATCATCATCATCATCATCATCATTATTATTATATTATATTTATATTTATTTATTATATATATATGTATGTATTATAGAAAACCTCCTAATGTTTCTGATATTAAACCCGCAGTACATATTAAATATATTTTTAAAATACTCATATCTTATAAACTGTAACTCCAAATTTAACTTGTTACATATGAACTTTGATTAGAAAAATATGTAGAATCTGAATATGATGTTATTTTACTTTTTAGCAATTTTTTTAAAAAAAATACTATCGAGGCTGCAATGTTAATCAACAATGCATTATCCATTTTTTTCATACCGGTACTGAATCAATAAAGAGGAGATGTCCGTTGTAAAAGAAATAAAAGAAAAAATACAGAGAAGGTCCGATAAAGATGAGATGTTGCGCTATTCTCCTATATATAAGAAAAAAAGATGACATGCATAAAAAAAGTAAAAAAGAGACATGCATGACAAAAAATAAAATAAAAGACAAGTTTGATAAGATATAAATAGTGATGAAACAGGGACCAATACCTATGACATGTGTGGCAAGAAATGTTGATGAAATAGAGACACAAGTACCCGCGTCCACAGGAGACCATACAAAAATATATTTTTCAGACAAAAAAATCTACTTTTATGATTAAAAAGTCATGTATCTTTTTAACAACTCTTCATGTATTTAAGAAATATGCATGTGAAAAAAGTGTTCAAGAGTTACCCTAAGTTAGTGATTGTTAAATTGAAAATTGTCATTGATGCACACATGTCTCCGTAGTGTACTAATGTGCCATCGTTTGTTTTTGTCGTTTTTCTTTACTCGCCCGTAACAACACCCCATTCTAAACATGACATGAATAAATGCATGATCGCTTGCCCGTTTCGTTTGTACGGATTAAATCTACATGCAAATCGTGTGAAATAGAACACGTGTAGAATCTTAAACTGCGCTTTTATAGGTTAAGACCATCGTTGTTTGGGCCCTAACTACAAATTCTCATATTATAAACCATCTTTTGTAAATTAAAAGCGTACGGTATTTTTTTTCTCCCGTTGCTACACACGGGCATTTTTACTAGTTCAACAAAAAAGATGTATCCATCCTCTCTCGTTCATAGCACTACTAAATAAAAATGCCCTTGCCTAAAAAATAAATAAAAATGCCCTCTTTATGAATTGTACGACTTGCCTATATATGAAAGAAATTCTGAAACGTGACTTGTGGGCCATTAGCGCGGCGATTCAATGCAGAGAAGGCCTCCCAGTACGTGAGAGGCTAGCATAGTACAAAGTTTTATAAGCGAGGTACGACTTGAAAATCAGAACAACCTCGTAAGTTAAGCGACGGATGGACGAAAACTATTACGACGGACATATAATTAGGAGAAAAAAGCGATCCGTACTTTATTGGTAGGTATAAATATAGATATAAGATAGCTCAGCACTACGGTATTTCGTTCGGGACCGGCTAAGGGTAGCTGACTAAAATTAAATTTTTGGTGAGTCGATTTCTGTCATGTGGCGTTGGTATCACCATTCGTGCATATGCGCGTGAGTAGCAACACACAACGCGCTCACCCGGCCCTGTGCACTACACTGACCGGAAGGACGAGCATGCATGCGTGCAAGGCTGCAGGGAACGGCTTGCTGCCTCACGCTCAGCGGAAGCGAGCCAGCATGCCGCCATGCATGTATAGACACAAACAGTACTAGCTAGCTAGGTGCTTCCAAGTTAAAAAAAGGCTAGCTAGGGGCTATCGTATCACTACACATATCCCATGCATTTGCGTAGTTAAAGAGAAATGCAAATATATAAAGAAAAAGAAAAAGAAAAATAAATAAATAAATAATGGCAAAATTTGAAACAGTTTACATAGAAATTACTTTTTTATATAATATGCAAGAATAAACCTATAATAGTAAAAATTTCATATAAAGGAATTTTCGCGAGGAATTAATTAAGCAAACAAAAACTTAAACAAAATCAAAATATGAACTTTTCTATGAAAGAATGAATTAGTGGTTTTGGTATTACCCATTAAGAAGAAAGAAAATAAAAAATAAAATCAAAACAATGAGATTTTGTAAGAAAGAATAAATTAGTGACATTGGTGTTACCCTTTAATAAGAAATAAAATGAACTAAAAACTCAAAGAAAAAATGACGAAAATTGCACACAATATATACAAAAATTGCACTTTTAAAAATATATGCAAGAATAAGCATATAATAGCGAAGTTTTTGCAAAAAAACAAATCTAAGAAGGGATGAGTTAGTGGCGTTAGTATTGCCCATAAAGAGGAAAGAAAAATATAATGATAACTAAAACAAAATTAAAATAATGAAGTTTTATGTGAAACAATGAATTAGTGTCACTGGTACTACACTTTGGAAGAAAGAAAAGAAAACTTGCACAGAGGGCCTGTTCTGATTCTCTCCAGCTCTCAACTCTGCAAACTTCACACGAGAAGCTGACCCGAACGTATAAGCTGAGAGAAGCTAGATCTGAGAAGCTAAACCACCCCCTAGTGTAAAAAGGAGAAACAGGGTCGGCCCAGCTCCACCAAAATGAGAAGCGTGGAGTTCGATCAATTTACACCCAACTGCCACAGCCAAAGATACCGCTTCGCTGCCTCTCCACTCGAAAATAAAACGAACGTCTCGAATCGTTACGCCCAGCCTCGCTCGAACGAGTACCCCCTCCTAATTGGGCTGGATCCACCCGGCCCAACCTATGCCTAACAGGCTAGAGCACTCCCAACCGGGCTGCAGTTGTGGGAGAAGTAGTGGATGGAGCCGAACACTCCTGGGATCGCTATGTGAAGTTAGAAGCGAGGAGAAGAAGTTGAATCTGTGGAGTTCTGTGAAGCTGGAGAGAATCAGAACATGCCCACAATTGCACTAAAAATTGCATTTTTCTGTATTATGCAAAATATACTCATACAATAGTACAATTCTTTCATACATTTCATAGTATTTGTACGCATATATTTTCCATTCATCCAGCATCCAAAAACACCCACACACAAAAAATCCAACTAATAAAAAGAAGAAAAATAACAAGCAAAAACAATAAGAACAGAAAAAAAAAGGGAGAGAGGGCTGGGCCGCACATGTAAACCTGCGCATGACTTTGCACCGAAATTGCACTTAATCATAATATGCAAAAATAGTCATATAATCATGAAATTTTGGCACATATTTTTTTCTCGAATATGCACGAATGTGCATATTATATATTATAGAAGAAAGGCAAAGAGTGCCTCCACCATAGTTCCAAGGTTCATATTACAACACTCCTAATCCTCACTACTAGCCCACCGTTCAAGCCGAAGGAAGAAGGGGTCCATGTCTCTCTTAAACTTGCCGGCAATAGACCACATTCTTCCTTCCGACCTTACTCTACCTAGTAAAACACCTAAAGAAGGTGATGCCCCATCAAACACAATAGCATTGCGATGCTTCCACAACTCCCACAAAGTCAGCAAGAAAACCGTATGAAGATCCTTCTTGTGCCAGCCGTTAGTCCCATGCTTCTCCGCAAGCCAGATGGCTAAGGAATCGTGTGCAATCGGAGTCCAGTCCAGCATGCCCAGCGCCTCACATACTGCAGCCCACGCTGACCTGGCAAAGACGCATGTCAGTAGCACATGATCAATCGTTTCGTCCTCCTGGTCGCATAAGGGGCATGCATCCTGGTGTGGGAGGCCTCTCCTCGCCAGTCTGTCAGAGGTCCAACACCTGTTTCTTAAGGCAAGCCAAGCAAAAAACTTGCAGGTAGCTGGGGCGTGAGACTTCCAGGTCAGCTCTGCCATAGGCTCAACCGTCCGTCCCCAAAATTTTGCCGCGTAAGCCGAGCGCACCGAGAAACGGCCGTTGGTCTCCCATGACCAACCGACCAAGTCCGGCCCATCCGCCTGCTGCTCCCACGTGCTTACTTTGATCCAAAGCTGTAAGTACTCCTGCAATGCTCCCTCACCAATATTCGGGCCAACATCCGATGCCCAAGACCCATTTTGCACAGCCTGGGCGACTGATCTCGTCAATCTGGTCCGCCTTGGGATCATACCATATATAGTTGGAGCAATCTCTTGTATCCGCATACCATCTAGCCAACGATCCTCCCAAAAAAGTGTATGGAGACCACAGTTTGCTTCACTCCTCATAGCCGCCTGGACAAGTAACTTAGCTTCTTTGGGGATCTTGATCTTGAACTCGCTCCAAGGTCTACTCGTGTCCACTCTTGTGAGCCATGCCCACCTGGCTTGCATGGCCACATTCAGCCATCTAAGGTTAGGTATCCCTAAGCCACCAGCCCACTTCGGCGCACACACCGAATCCCAAGCAACCGCACAGTTCCCTCCGTTAGCTTCCGCTCTTCTGCACCATAGGAAGCCTCTACACACTTTGTTCATTGCCGCAATCGTCTTCTTTGGTAAGTCGAGCGCCATCATGGCGTGGATGGGCATGTCACAGAGCACAGACTTCACCAATGTAAGCCGCCCACTCTTCGGCATTAGAGCCGCTTTCCACTTAGGCAGACAATTTGCCATCTGATCAACTAGAAACTGCATTTGTGCCGCGGACTGCTTCCTCAAGGTTAGCGGCAGCCCAAGGTACTTAATTGGAAAAGCCCCTCTCGGGCATCCCAGCCGATGACACACCGTACCTGCCTCCTGATCATTGCATCTTATCGGTAGGGCCACCGATTTGCCCATGTTTATCCTCAAGCCCGAAGCCTCTCCAAACATTTCCAGAATGTTCTTGCATATGTCTAGCTCCGTGGACTTGGGCTTGATGAACACCACCACATCATCAGCAAATATAGACAAGCGCTGCCTCATACCTGTATGTGCCAAGGGCTCCAACACACCACTAGTCGTGGCCCTCTGAATAACCTCTGCAATGGTTCCATAGTAAGAATGAATAGCATCGGCGATATCGGATCCCCTTGTCGCAGTCCCTTGCAGTTATAGATGGTGTCGCCGGGGTCTCCATTTACCATGACTTTGGTGGTGGATGTTGAAAGGATTCCACAGATCCAGGATCTCCACCGAGGGCCAAACCCCATTTGTTGCATCACCTCAAGCAAGAACGGCCACTGCACCGAATCGAAGGCCTTCGAAATATCTAACTTTAGAAGCACCGAGGGCATCCTCAGGGCATTCAGCCTTCGGGCCATACTTTGAACCAACATGAAGTTGTCATGCAGCGATCGACCTTTCACAAAAGCGCTCTGGTGGTTTCCAACCAACTGCGGAAGGTGCACCACCAAGCGACAAGCAAGCACCTTCTCAAAAATTTTGATAGCCCCATGCACGAGGTTGATCGGCCTGAAGTCACCCACGTCCAAAGCACCATCCATCTTAGGCAATAATGTCACCAAAGATTTGTTGATAGCCGCCAATCCCCTCATGTCTCCATTGTAGAAGCAATCCATGGCCTTCATGAAATCTACCTTAATAATGTTCCAACACTTTACATAGAACCGGCCTGTGAACCCATCCGGCCCTGGCGCCCTATCCGGGGGCATATCCTTAATCACGTTTTCCACTTCCTCCATAGTGAAAGCCACCTCCAACTGTGATAGGTCTAGATGCGGCAGGTCTAGCCCCTGTAGGTTTAGTGTGTAACTCCGCGGCTCCACGGTGCCGAAAGCCCTGCCGTAGTACGCATCCACCGCGGACGCCACCTCTTCCTGCCCTGAGTGAATAGCCCCATTGTATTTCACCGATTTGAGTACATTCTTCCGCTGCCTGTGACTAGCTTGTTGATGGAAAAGCCTCGTGCTCCCATCCCCTTCTCGGAGCTGCAGTAGCCTGGAGCGTTGTCTTGCGATAGTTCTCTCAAGTGAGCATAGCCCTAACAGCTTCCTCTTTAAGCGTCGCCTCAAATCCCTCTCTGCGTCTGCTAGCTGTCTTGATTCCATGGCAACGTCTAGCTGCTTTATCACCTCCAATGCAATGGATATCTGTAACTTTACATTACCAATCCAACGGTTGCTCCACTTCTGAAGACTAACCGCCGTGGCCCTCAGCTTGTTCTGGAGCGTAAGATAGTTGTTCGAGGCCACAGGGGTGGAGTCCCAAGCCGCCTGTACTGTTTCCATGAATCCCTCCGCCTTGACCCAGAACGCCTCAAACTTGAACCTTTTCCTCGTCATAATCTCCAAGTTCATATCGAGAAGCAGTGGGCAGTGATCCGATACTGCCGTACCCAGCGCAGAAAGGAAACATGATGGGAATGCTTCATCCCATTCATTGGAGACAAAGGCATGATCGATTTTCTCTAGTGTTGCGTTCTGCCTCTCGTTGGACCAAGTGTATCGTCGCCCATTCAGGTATAACTCCTTCAGTTCTAGCATGTTCAGCTTAGATCTGAACCGCCTTAACATCCTCCGATTAATCAAATCATTGTTCTTGTCCTCCTGCCCAGCTATGAGATTAAAGTCTCCAGCAACTAGCCAAGGCCCCGCGTGCAGGTCCCGTATATCCACCAGGTCTTGTAGGAACTCAAGTTTGTCGGCCTCCTCCTGGGGGTCGTAGACACATGTCAACCACCAGGCTTGTTCATCCTCCGGACACTTGACCAGTGCCGTCAACGTATGATTTGTGTAGTGTGGGTTGGACAAGTGAGTAATAGATTCATCCCACGCCACCAAGATCCCACCACGTGTTCCCAACGCCGGTAAGTAGAAGAACTTCTCATATTTATTACCAAGGCATTGGCGCACAATGCTTGCAGATACATCATGCAATTTCGTCTCTTGTAGACATACAATGGCCGGATTGGCGGATGTCACCACCTGAAATAGAGCGTTCCTCCTCGCCGGAGCATTAAGCCCACGGACATTCCACACCAACATCTTAAGGGGTTGTGCATTCATTTGCGATGCCCACAACGACCCCGCGTAGCAGAACGGGTCACTAGGCCACAGCCGGCCCGTCGATCCACGGCCCGTCACTAGGCCACATATTATATAGTATTTGTTTGTATATAATTACACTCAGCCAAAAACAAAAGAATAATCAATAAAGAACAGAAAAAGAGTAAAATAAAAACACATAGAAATAGAAAACAAAATACCCACAAAAGAAAGAATTAAATTTCCTAAGGAAGAATGGATTAGTGGCATTGGTATTACAATTTAAGAACAAAGAAAAGGGGGGGGGGGATCTAAAATAAACACTTACAAAATTTGCACGAAATATACATAAAAATTGCGCTTTTTAAAAATATGCAAGAATAAGCATATAAAAGGGGAAGTTTTCCAAAAAAGCAAATGAATAGTGGAATTGGTATTAACATTAATCAGAATGAAAATGAAGTAAACACTAAAACAATATCAAAATAATGATTTTTCCTGGAAAAGAACAAATTAGTGGCGTTGGTATTTCTTTTAGAGGAGAGATTTGAAAAAAAAGCTTACGCATAACTTTGCGCTGAAATTGCACTTTATCATAAAAATAATCATATAATCATGAAATTTTAACACATATTATATAGTATTTGTACGTATATAATTACACTCAGCCAAAACCCACAAAAACAAAAAACAACCAATAAAGAAAAGAAAAAAGAAAAAGAAAAAATGCAACCAAGAAGAGCTAAAAAGAGCCCAAGAAGCAATTCAACTGACCCAAAATAGAGGTCAATCAATTCCACACAATCCAACTCATCACCAAAATTACACTTTAATTCAAACTTGGATTATTTTTCTACCTCTAAAAATGCCCAAAGAAATTTAGTCAAATTCTGCAAAAATCCTGGACTCCATGGATATGTTCATATCTCTCACAACCCTCTCCAATTCTTCTGTGATTTTGCTCTTCTATTTCTGTTTGAAGAAATAAAAAAAGAGCAGCAGCGCAGCCTAGAGACCAGTAGCTTCAGCAGCCCAACAGCCGAGCCGCAGCCCAATTCCATCCCCTGCTTGATCGAATCGAGGGCGTTACAAGGAAAAAAAACAGCAGACATCTCAAAGCAGAATCAAATGGTCACAAAATCAACTGACCCAAAGTGAAATTTTCAGCCGACTGACGTATAGCTAAAGTGATTCCGTTCACTTTTGAACAAAACCTGTGCGCATGAACTGTTTTCAAATGCTAATGACTGACTGGTACACCAAACATATCACTTTTTCTCTCTCCAAGATCAATCTCATTACTGAATCGTTCAAGTTACCCTTTTTTCACCTTTAAAAATGAACACTGGCAGAGCACGGCACGTTGCTCTGAAGTCACCAACCGCCATTATATTAGAATCGTAAAGCTTTTTGACCAAACAATCATGCGTCATCTGCCCTAAAGTCTAACCTGTAGCAAATCATGCGTCACCTGCCCTAAAGTCTAACCTGTAGCAAGGGAACCTCCAATCAGAACATGGCGTTCAGTTTCAATTTCAATTGCTTCCAATCAGAACAATAGGCAAACCATAATATTACTACATCAAGTAGCTCGGATCAAACTAGTAACTTACTACAAGTACAGACGGTACAATCTCTGGAAGAAGCGAACACGCCACATACAAGCAACATTAAAGTCAGCATCGCAATCTAAACTTAGATGCGCAGCCGCTTGACCCGGCGCATGCATGCATGCATGCGCCTCGAATCACTGTTCGTCTAGAAGGTCGTCGCTTTCGTCGCCGAAAGCGGCCCGGGTCGAGCAGACCCTCGCCTCCGAGAACATCGTTCCCGGCCGGCAGAAGTAGCCCTTCTCTGGCGCGCAGTGCGAGTCCTTGGAGCAGACGCAGAGCCCTTCAATGGCGCAGCCTTTCTCGACGATGTTGGGGCTCCCTTTGATGCCGAGCACCTGGTCGCTCCACTCGCTGGAGAAGATCCCGTCGGGGTCGTACCTGGCCTTCACCTTGAGGAACTCAGCGGCCTTGGGGTACTTGGCGATGACGCCGTCGAAGACAAAGTTGCGGTTCTTGCCCCAGTGTGGGACGGCGCCGTACTTGCGCAGCGCCAGCTGCTCGATCTCGTCGACCACGTCGGAGTTTGCGCGCGGCTCGCCTTCAGTGTAGCTCCGGTAGTAGGTGACGTCGAAGTCGATCGAGTCCTCAGATTTCCCGAGGTAAGCGGAAGAGGCCCTGACGTAGCGGAGGAGCACGCCGAGCTTGGCGTCGAGGCCGCAGAAGGCGCGTGGCTTGAGGTCGCGGAGCTTCTGCATGTCGGCAATGAACGCCGGCGCCTTCGAGAGCGCCACGCTGAAGCCGGAGTTGTAGAAGAAGGGGCTCCGGATGCGTGGGTCCCACGTGCAGGAGGAGAGGAGGCCGTCCTCCGGGCTGCTGATGCACGTGCCGGACGCCTGGATGCGGTTCTGGAACCCCACCACCGGCCACCCTGTGAAGAATGAGCCGTCGTTGGTGAAGCCGTAGGCCTGCAGCTCGAACAGCACGGACGGCGCCCGCGCCGCCAGGCACCTGGCGATGTCGCCGCCGTCCTCCTCCAGGTGCTCCTCCGTGGCTCTGGCGGTGATGAGCGCGAGCGTAGGATTGGATCGAAAGCCGAGATAGTCGTTGAGGCCGTTGCCCTTGGTTGAGACGGGTACGCGATCGTCCTTGCGGTAGATCACCTTGCCTTGCCGCGGCAGCCACGCCATGTCGCCGAACTCGTGCAGTCCTCCCCACATGGCCGCCTGCGATGCAAAGTCCGTGTCGTCGCGCTTCTCAAACGTCACCGACCGCTTGAACATCGGCTGCAAGGCTAGCGTAACCTGCACATGCAAGCACACCCATAAATTAGCCCTTTTTTCATCGGTAAAAAAATGGAAGATCAAGCCTCCCGAACCCATAAACTAGCTACCATACCTTGCTCGTGCTGGTTCATTAGTCGTACTTAGTTTTCATTCCATGGACATGGATAGTTGTTAGCCTACTAATCCAAATTTATCTTTTACTCCAAAGCAATTAGAAGAGTAGTTAAGATCCATGCATGCATGGATGCACCAGCAAGTAGCCAAGTACATACTCGGGTACATACTCGGCAGTTGATATTTTCCACGACATATATGCACGAAAAGAATCCGAAACAAGCATGCACGAAAGAATTTTCTTCTTGCGTTTGTACGAAGCCGCGTAGGCGTAGGTAGTACCTGGGAGACGACGCCGAGGACGCCGAGGGAAACCTTGACCGCGTCGAGGTCGGGGTCCCCGACGCTGAGCTCCCTGACCACGGCAAAGCCCTGGCTGGCCGGTGCGGGCGTGACGATCCTCATCCCTACCACGTACTCGTGCACGGCGCTGCCCTTGCCCCACAGCGAGCTGCCGTGGGCACCCGTGGCGAGGAGGCCCCCGATGGTGAGTCCGTACCAGTAGGGCGAGTGCGGCAGCGCGAGCCCCGCCGCGGCGGCCGCCTGGATCAGGTCCTTGAGCACCATGCCGCTCTCCACCGTCATGAGCCCCTTGGCAGCGTCGACGCTCACCGTCTTGTTGAGCCGCTCCGTGCTGATGATCGTGCCGTCGCGGCCGCCGGGGCAGGCCAGCTTGGTGAAGCTGTGGGAGTGCCTGGTGGCCACCTTAACCTTGCGCTTGGACGCGGCGGCGGCAGCCACGGCGGCCACGAGCTCCTTCTCGGTGCGCGGGAACGTGGCGTTGGCCGCGCGGCAGATGGTGCGGTCCGGGAAGGAGCCGTACACGTTGGTGACGGTGCAGTCGGACGTGCCGCGGGCGCACTCCACCGGCTCCGGCGGCGGGCTGGATCCGGCGAGGCCGAGGAAGAGCCCCAGGAGGAGAAATGCAGGCGCCCTGCTACGTCCCGCCATTGCTCTTGACACTTCGCTAGTCGACCTTGTAACACGCACCGCTAATGTGTAGGGTATGTGTTATATGGAATGCGAGCGAATGACTACCGCTGTTAGCCAGGGCAGGCATTAAATAACTGAGCAAGAGCTTGCCAGCTCAAGGTCATGGCCGGCTTGGTGTGCAATTTCCTCGCTTGTTTAACTATGCCCAAGTCCTTGTCGTGCCATCGACGAACGTCCTAGCCAATGCAGCGTCGAATGGACCGTTCGCGCGCGTAAGATGGAGCCCCACGTTTTCTTTGCACGATTTGTTCTTCTCAAGTGAGTGTTGATCCAGAGTTGGTGCATGTATTCATTATTCGCCGGCTGTGTTTCTAAAATTAATTATGTCCACGCGCGGTTGGTGAGGCCACACATAACCATATCCATATAGGGTCACTATAATTGAACGTTCTAATAGGGGCTTTTGGCGAAAGATCACATAGGTTTGTTTGTACGCATATACCCGTTTATATTCTTTCCTGGAGTAAAACGAGATTGAAATGAAGAATGGACGACCAGTCCCGATTTCTATTGATTCTTCAATATATATACATCTGAAAGAGGTGCCTGTTCAAAGACATCCCTCCAGAACAGGTGTGTGTGTGTGTTGGCAATAGAGAGAGAAAGGACATGACTGTTTGGGGTTGAATACATCACTTTGCTAATGATTGTTTGTTAATTAGCATGGGCTAATTAACTAATTAATTCCTAACACTCCTCCTTGTAGAACACCGCGCTTCTTGAATGATTTACCATTGAAGGCTTCTTGTATATTCATCTTCCATCTTGAAAAAACTGTTGTATAATCTTGAGAGTTTCCCTCAAAAACTCCGTGTGAAAAATATGAGGAGAATAGTGCAGTTAATTATGTTGTTAAAACTCTTTTAAACCCAGTGAAAAATAATAAGAAAAAAAATGATGCAACATATAATGATTATTGTCTTCTTGATAACTCATATGAGAAAACATTTGAAGAAGAAGAAAACTCATTGGTCAATCTAGAGAACAATAAGTGTGCTTTGATACTTTCCTTTAAAAAAACTGTGAGGAAAATTGTAAGTGTTGTATATATTGCCTCATTAAAAATTTCTATGAGAAACTTCGAGAAAAACTCATAAGAGAAAAAAAGTGTGATCTGATATATCATTGAAAACTCTTTTAAAACCAGTAAGAAAAATACAAAGAGAAAATGATATGACATATTATGATAATTGTCTCTTTGATAACTTATATGAAAAAAAACCTTGCAAGGATAAAACTCATTGTTAAGTTTAGAGGACAATTAATATGTCTTGTATACATCCGATAAAAGTACCCGCCAGAAAAAATAGGACGTATGACATATATTCTTGTGTTCATATTACCTCATTAAAAGCCTTGACTAGAACCTTGAGAGTAAACTCATAAAAGGGAAAAAAATATAATATAATGTTTCAATAGGCTACAGTTTTAAGCATTAAAATGAATATAGCTGTGGCGACCACCACAACTGCTAACTTTGGAAAATTTGGTGCGGGTTAATGAAATGTAGTTGTGGCGGGCATTCTAAGAGCACGCCGCTAGTACATGACAAACTAGTGGTGAGTGGTTGTTTGGCGCCTGCCACTAATGTTTTTGTCCCATGTCCAATTCTGTAAAATATTTTTTTAATGATTAAATTCAGTGATGACTCAGTTTCGAAGATGAAGTTGAAAGAATGCATCTTCTTAGGTTGACAAGCTGGCAACAACCCACTCGTATAAGCCCAGGCGTTCCTTGAGATCACTCGGAATTCATACATGCTACAAGCCAAGCTCCCCGTTAAGTGCACTGGATATCACTGTATCTATTATTTCAAATTGCCAATTATTAACCTTTTCAGGTGTTGATCGAGTCCACCAAGGCCTTTTTTTAGGTGGCCCGATGATGATCACAATCAGTTACTCACACGAGAGCTCTCTCCATTAAATGAATTTGTGCCATCCTCGAGACCTTGAAGGGCCCAGGGGTAGGACCATTCGGCTGGACCGACACCGCAAAGACCATCCGGCTGAATATCACATAGACCATC
Source organism: Triticum aestivum (assembly GCF_018294505.1). NCBI lineage: Eukaryota > Viridiplantae > Streptophyta > Magnoliopsida > Poales > Poaceae > Triticum > Triticum aestivum. Next base: position 462,052,245 of record NC_057812.1, on the reverse strand, counting down.
CGATCAACACAGATGTTACTGGTGACGCCCTTACATTGACATTATGACGTTGGGGCTATTGCACGAGTAATGATCGCCCTTAAGGTTGGTTATTCCACCGTGGCTCATAACAAATGCTATAACTGCACATCCTCATTGTAGTATGTAAGGTGAGGATGGAGGAAAGGATAGACAGGTGAACACATACTCAAAAATCTATGAGCTAAATCAGTTATACTATAATCACTCGGCTTAAACAAGAGATAAAACATCCAAGCAAAGTGTAGGATGTTACATCTAAAACAAGGGCCGAACCGGGATAAACCTCAGTTTTGTGAAATTCCACTCTAAACCTTCCACGCTTACCTTTTTTTTAAGAAATTGCCACTGATTCATTCATCACAAGTTGTGGTACAATGCACACACATGGAATCATCCAAAAAGGACGAAGGAGAGTATAAGAACATTTGCCGCCAAAAATTCTCTTAGAAAATAGAAATGCAACAAAGTTCCTTGGAATAACTGCAATTTCCATGGCCGCCTCATGCCAATTGCCTAATTGGGCTTTGTGAGCCGATTGAGAATTTACCTTGCCTCAACAAAAATCTTCAAATTATGTACATTGCCTCGAAATGCCTGCAACACCCGCCGAGGAGTCTATTACGGACGAACTGTCAGAACAATTTATTTTATTTTTGTGATGTGATTCTCAACTGACTAACTGAAGGAGCAGGGAGCTGGGTGCAACTTACCTGGTACCGGAGCATAAAACACCTTCGACGAGCTTCCTGAACTCACCACCGACGGAGAGCCATCCCGATGTCGGTCTCCGATGGATCCGAGGCCAACGACACGCGGTCGACGATGATGCCGAATGTTTTTTACATGCGCGTGTTGCGCGTGCATGTAGGCGGCAGCTAATAATTTAGCCAGGTACCTAAAGCATGTTACTAGTACTATGAGTGAATATGACAACGTTGTGTCCTGTCATTTCTTATAGAAAGGCCAAACATCGTACGGATATATGACCTATAATTAATCAAGAAAAGCTGCCAGGGAAAGGGCTACATATAGTAATTAAAAATGGAGTAGGTGATATTTTTGCGGGATGACTAGTATTTTCTACAAACCCAGGTGTAACGCGAGGCGAAGTGGATTATGCCGTCGCGGCGGTCTGTCCACTGCAATTCATATGATGTGTATCATTGGTTTTTTTTCTTTTGCGGGGAGGATGTGTATCATTGTTGATAAGACAATCTTATCTTATGTCTCCTATATAATTTAGAAAAGATAATAAAAGGTGATGTATAATTGGTTATCTCTAATAATTAGATATCCGTAAATATGTGGTCACACAATTGTTGGTAAAAGTTTCTCTCTTAATTAAGAGAAGACAAATATATTTCTATGGTTTCTCTCTCTTCTATCTCAGCATTGATTTTAAGTGGCACTTCTAAGATAAGACCATTGTGCATGTCCTAATTGGACTTAGACCGAACACACGTAATGTAGGTGATAATAAACCGCATATCTTGTGGTCCGGAAGGTACATGATAAATCATGGATCTATTCGAGTAACTCCACTTATTATACCGACAGAGTATCCCAGGAAGCCAAATTACATAGAAACTTTGTGAAGCTATCAACCATATTTGAAAGTTATTAGAAATAAATATGTTAAGAGGGCGACGTTCTATCAGCATGTGTAATTTTGAATTTAAACATACATTTATTTACTAGCTATAAAAAACAAATTCAAGAATGAATAGTGATGCTACGATTCGACACTTAGTAGACGTCACTATGAAAAAGAAATCAACAATGAATAGTAACATCTAACTTAAAGTCATCTACTTCAAATTTGTCGGCTCGTTAAGGCTTGTTTAGTTAAAATGGTGGCCGGATAATTGCTACACTTGGTATTGATGAACTTAATTTCCGAGTCATGACAGAATCACAACTTTCAATTCCAAAAAACAATAATATGAAAGGGGATTCGTGCTTGAGAATGCTTGGTTGCAACTTCTCCTGTAAATTTTTCTAAACAATATAACCATTTATGACATATAGGGGTGGACTAACTAGCTCATGCACTTTAAGCTCGGTAAGCTTAACGAGCAAAAACCCCGCTCGGCTCTGTTCATTTGAAGTTTATGAAGGAAATATGCCCTAGATAAAAAAAATAAAGTTGTTATTTATATTTTCTTATATCATGATAAATGTTTATTATTCATGCTAGAATTGTATTAACCGGAAACTTAGTACATGTGTGAATATACATAGACAAAATAGAGTGTCTCTAGTATGCCTCTACTTGACTAGCTCATTAATCAAAGATGGTTAAGTTTCCTAACCATAGACATGTGTTGTCATTTGATGAACGGGGTCACATCATTACAGAATGATTTGATGGACAAAATGAAGGAAATATGCCCTAGAGGCAATAATAAAGTTGTTATTTTTATTTCCTTATAGCATGATAAATGTTTATTATGCATGCTAGAATTGTATTAACTGGAAACTTAGTACATGTGTGAATACATAGACAAACAGAGTCTCACTAGTATGCCTCTACTTGACTAGCTCATAAATCAAAGATGGTTAAGTTTCCTAGCCATGTACAAAGAGTTTTCATTTGATAAGCGGGATCACATCATTAGAGAATGATGTGATTGACTTAACCCATCCGTTAGCTTAGCACGATGATCGTTATAGTTTCATTGCTACTGCTTTCTTCAGGATTTATACATGTTCCTCAGACTATGAGATTATGCAACTCCCGAGTACTAGAGGAACACCTTATGTGCTATCAAACTTCACAACATAACTGGGTGATTATAAAGATTCTCTATAGGTGTCTCCGCTGGTGTTTGTTGAGTTAGCATAGATCAAGATAAGGATTTGTCACTCCGTGTATCAAAGAGGTATCTCTGGGCCCTCTCAGTAATGCACATCACTATAAGCCTTGCAAGCATTCTAAATAATGAGTTAGTTGCGGTATGATGCATTACGGAACGAGTAAAGAGACTTGCCCGTAACGAGATTGAACTAGGTATGAGGATACCGACGATCGAATCTCGGGCAAGTAACACACCGATGACAAAGCGAACAACGTATGTTGTTATGTGGTTTGACCGATAAGATCTTCGTAGAATATGTAGGAACCAATATGAGCATCCAGGTTCCGCTATTGGTCATTGACCGGAGATGAGTCTCGGTCATGTCTACATAGTTCTCGAACCTGTAAAGTCCGCACGCTTAACGTTCTGTGACGATTTGTATTATGAGTTATGTGATTTGATGACCGAAGTTTGTTCGGAGTCCCGGATGATATCGGGGACATGATGAGGAGTCTCGAAATGGTTGAGATGTAAATATCGATATATTGGAAGCCTATATTCGGACATCGTAAAGGTTCCGAGTGATTCGGGTATTTTTCAGAGTACCGGAGAGTTACAGGAATTCGCCGGGAGAAGTATTGGGCCTTATTGGGCCATACGGGAATAGAGGAGGCATGACAAAGGGAAGGAGGTGCCCCCCCACGGGTCCGAATTGGACCAGGGGAAAGGGGCGGCGCCCCCTTGCCCTTTCCTACTCGCTCTCTCTTTCCTTCTTTCTTCTCTCCCACTCCGGAAAGGAAAAGGGGAATCCTACTAGGACTTTGGGAGTCCTAGTAGGACTCCCACACTTGGCGCGTCCCCTCTAGGGCTGGCCTCCTCCTCCTTCCTCCTTTATATACGGGGGCAGGGGAGCACCCCATGGACACACAAGTTGATCAGATGATCTTTTAGCCGTGTGCGGTGCCCCCCTCTATCATAATCCACATCGGTCATATCATAGCGGTGCTTAGGCGAAGCCCTGCATCGGTAGCATCATCATCACTGTCATCACGCCATTGTGCTGACGAAACTCTCCCTCGAAGCTCTGCTGGATCGAAGTTCGTGGGAGGTCACCGAGATGAACGTGTGCTGAACTCGGAGGTGCCGTACGTTCAGTACTTGGATCGGTCGGATCATGAAGACATAGGACTACATCAAACGCATTCTCATAACGCTTCCGCTTACGGTCTACGAGGGTACATGGACAACACTCTCCCCTGTTGTTGCTATGCATCACCATGATCTTGCGTGTGTGTAGGAATTTTTTTGAAATTATTGTGTTCCCCAACAGTGGCATCAGAGCCAGGTCTATGCGTAGATGTTATATGCACGAGTAGAACACAAAGGAGTTGTGGGCGTGGGTATATACATATTGCTTGCTGTCACTACTTGTTTCTTGATTCGGCGGTATTGTTGGATGAAGCGGCCCAGTAGGACATTACGCGTACGCTTATGCGAGACTGGTTCTATCGACGTGCTTCGCACACAGGTGGCTGATGGGTGTCAGTTTCTCCAACTTTAGTTGAATCGGATTCAATGAACACGGTTCTTTCTGAAGATCAAAAAGCAATCACTATACCGCGTTGTGGTTTGATGCGTAGGTAAGAACGGTTCTTGCTCAGTCCGTAGCAACCACGTAAAATTTGCAACAACAAACTAGAGGACGTCTAACTTGTTTTTGCAGGGCATGTTGTGATGTGATATGGTCAAGACATGATGCTAAATTTTATTGTATGAGATGATCATGTTTTGTAACGGAGTTATCAGCAACTCGCAGAAGCATTATGGTTGTCTCTTTATTGCATAAGATGCAAGCACCATACAATTGCTTTACTTTATCGCTATGCGATAGCAATAGTTATAAAAGCAATAGTTGGCGAGAGGACCATGTGACGACACGTTGATAGAGATCAAGATGATGGAGATTATGGTGTCATGCCGGTGACGATGGAGATCATGACGGTACTTTGGAGATGGAGATCAAAGACACAAGATGATTATGGCCATATCATGTTACATGTGATGTTTATCTTTTATGCTTCTTATTTTGCTTAGTACGACAGTAGCATTATAATATGATCTCTCACTAAATTTCAAGGTATAAGTGTTCTCCCTGAGTATGCACCATTGCAATAGTTCGTCGTGCTGAGACACCACGTGAATCGGGTGTGATAAGCTCTACGTTCACATACAACGGGTGCAAGCCAGTTTTGCACACGCGGAATACACGGGTTAAACTTGACGAGCCTAGCATATGCAGATATGGCCTCGGAACACTGGAGACCGAAAGGTCGAGCGTGAATCATATAGTAGATATGATCAACATAGTGATGTTCGCCATTGAAAACTACTCCATCTCACGTGATGATCGGACATGGTTTAGTTGATTTGGATCACGTGATCATTTAGATGACTAGAGGGATGTCTATCTAAGTGGGAGTTCTTAAGTAATATGATTAATTGAACTTTAATTTATCGTGAACTTAGTCCCGATAGTATTTGCATAACTATGTTGTAGATCAATAGCTCGTGATATAGCTTCCCCGTTTATTTTTTATATGTTCCTAGAGAAAAACTATGTTGAAAGATGATAGTAGCAATGATGCGGACTAGGTCCGTGATCTGAGGATTATCCTCATTGAGGCACAGAAGAATTATGTCCTTGATGCACCGCTAGGTGACAGACCTATTGCAGGAGCAGATGCAGACGTTATGAACGTTTGACAAGCTCGATATGATGACTACCTGATAGTTTAGTGCACCATGCTATACGGCTTAGAACCGGGACTTCAAAAATGTTTTGAACGTCACAGAGCATATAAGATATTCCAAGAGTTGAAATTGGTATCTCATACTCATGCATGTGTCAAGAGGTATGAGACCTCTGACAGTACTTTCCCTACAAGATGGAGGAGAATAGCTCAACGAGTGAGCATGTGCTCAGAATGTCTGAGTACTACAATCACTTGAATCAAGTGGGAGTTAATCTTCCCGATAAGATAGTGATTGACAGAATTCTCTAGTCACTATCACCAAGTTACTAGAACTTCGTGATGAACTATAATATGCAAGGGATAACGGAAACAATTCCCAAAGCTCTTCGCGATGCTGAAATCGGCGAAGGTAGAAATCAAGAAAAAGCATCAAGTGTTGATGGTTGACAAGACCACTAGTTTCAAGTAAAAGGTCAAGGGAAAGAAAGGGAACTTCAAAAAGAATGGCAAGCAAGTTGCCACTCCCATGAAGAAGCCCAAAGCTAGACCCAAGCCTGAAACTGAGTGCTTCTACTGCAAAGGAAATAGTCACTGGAAGTGGAACTACCCTAGATACTTGGCGGATAAGAAGGATGGCAGAGTGAGCAAAGGTATATTTGATATACATGTTATTGATGTGTACTTTACTAGTGTTTATAGCAAACCCCTCAGTATTTGATACTAGTTCAGTTGCTAAGATTAGTAACTCGAAATGGGAGTTGCAGAATGAACAGAGACTAGTTAAGGGTGAAGTGATGATATGTGTTGGAAGTGGTTCCAAGATTGATATGATCATCATCGCACACTCCCTATATTTTTGAGATTAGTGTTGAACCTAAATAAATGTTATTTGGTGTTTGCATTAAGCATGAATATGATTTCATCATATTTATTGCAATATGGTTATTCATTTAAAGTCAGAGAATAATTGTTGTTCTGTTTACATGAATAAAACCTTCAATGGTCATACACCCAAGGTGAATGGTTTATTGAATCTCAATCGTAGTGATACACATATTCATAATATTGAAGCCAAAAGATGCAAAGTTAATAATGATAGTGCAACTTATTTGTGGCACTGCCGTTTATGTCATATTGGTGTAAAGAGCGTGAAGAAAATCCATGCTGATGGGTTTTTGGAATCACTTGATTATGAATCAGTTGATGCTTGCGAACCATGCCTCATCGGCAAGATGACTAAGACTCTGTTCTCCGGAACAATGGAGCGAGCAACAGACTTGTTGGAAATAATGCATACTAATGTATGCAGTCCAATAGTGTTGAGGCTCGTGGTAGGTATCGTTATTTTCTGACCTTCACAGATGATTTGAGCAGATATGGGCATATCTACTTGATGAAACATAAATCTGAAACATTTGAAAAGTTCAAATAATTTCAGAGTGAAGTGGAAAATCGTCGTAACAAGAAAATAAAGTTTCTACGATCTGATCGCGGAGGACAATATTTTGAGTTACGAGTTTGGTCTTCAATTGAAACAATGCAGAATAGTTTCGCAACTCACGCCACCTGGAACACCACAGCGTAATGGTGTGTCCAAATGTCGTAATCGTACATTATTGGATATGGTGTGATCTATGATGTCTCTTACCGATTTACCACTATCGTTTTGGGGTTATGCATCAGAGACAGCTGCATTCACGTTAAATAGGGCACCATCTAAATTCGTTGAGACGACACCGTATGAACTATGGTTTGGCAAGAAACCTAAGCTGTCGTTTCTTAAAGTTTGGAGTTGCGATGCTTATGTGAAAAAGTTACATCCTAATAAGCTCAAACCCAAATCGAAGAAATGTGTCTTCATAGGATACCCAAAGGAGACAGTTGGGTACACCTTCTATCACAAATCCGAAGGCAAGACATTCGTTGTTAAGAATGGATCCTTTCTAGAGAAGGAGTTTCTCTGGAAAGAAGTGAGTGGGAGGAATGTAGAACTTGATGAGGTAATTGTACCTTCTCCCAAATTGGAAAGTAGTTCATCACAGAAATCAGTTCCAGTGATTCCTACACCAATTTGTGAGGAAGCTAATGATGATGATCATGAAACTTCAGATCAAGTTACTACCGAACGTCGTAGGTCAACTAGAGTATGGTCCGCACTAGAGTGATACGGTAATCCTGTTCTGGAAGTCATGTTACTAGACCATGATGAACCTACAAACTATGAGGAAGCGATCATGAGCCCAGATTCCGCAAAATGGCTTGAGGCCATGAAATCTGAGATGGGATCCATGTATGAGAACAAAGTATGGACTTTGATTGACTTGCCCGATGATCGGTGAGTCATTGAGAATAAATGGATCTTCAAGAGGAAGACGGACACTGATAGTAATGTTACTACCTACAAAGCTAGACTTGTCGAAAAAAGGTTTTTGACAAAGTTCAAGGTGTTGACTACGATCAGATTTTCTCACTTGTAGCGATGCTTAAGTCTGTCCAAATCATCTTAGAAAATTGCCACATTTTATGAATTCTGGCAAATGGATGTCAAAACTACATTCCTTAATGGATTTCTTAAAGAAGAGTTGTATATGATGCAACCAGAAGGTTTTGTAGATTTTAAAGGTGCTAACAAAAATGTGCAAGCTCCAGCGATCCATCTATGGACTGGTGCAAGCATCTCGGAGTGGAATATACGCTTTGATGAGTTGATCAAAGCATATGGTTTTATACAGACTTGCAGTGAAGCCTGTATTTATAAGAAAGTGAGTGGGAGCACTACAACATTTCTGATAAGTATATGTGAATGACATATTGTTGATCAGAAATAGTAGAATTTTCTGGAAAGCATAAAGGAGTGTTTGAAAAGAGTTTTTCAAAGAAAGACCTCGATGAAGCTGCTTACACATTGAGCATCAAGATCTATAGAGATAGCTCAAAACACTTGATAAGTTTTTTCAATGAGTACATACCTTGACAAGATTTTGAAGTAGTTCAAAATGAAGCAGTCAAAGAAGGAGTTCTTGCATGTGTTGCAAGGTGTGAAGTTGAGTAAAGACTCAAAACCCGACACGGCAGGAAAAAAGAAAGAGAATGAAAAGTCATTCCATATGCCCCAGTCATAGGTACAAAGTATGCTATGCTATGTACCAGACCTATTGTGTACCTCACCATAACTTTGGCAAGAGGGTACAATAGTGGTCCAGGAGTGGATCACTGGACATCGGTCAAAATTATCCTTAGAGGACTAAGGAAAATTTTCTTGGTTATGGAGGTGATAAAAAGAGTTCGTCGTAAAGAGTTACGTCGATGCAAGCTTTGACACCAATCTGGATGACTCTAAGTCTCGATCTAGATACACATTGTAGACATAGAAAATTCGCAAAATACATACGGCTCTGAATGTGGCAGACCCGTTGACTAAATTTCTCTCACAAGCAAAACATGATCACTCTTTGGGTGCTAATGACATAGCGATGTGAACTAGATTATCGACTCTAGTAAACCCTTTGGGTGTTACTCACATGGAGATGTGAACTAATCACATAAAGATGTGAACTATTAGTGTCAAATCACATGACGATGTGAACTAGATTATTGACTCTAGTGCAAGTGGGAGATTGAAGGAAATATGCCCTAGAGGCAATAATAAAGTTGTTATTTATATTTCCTTATATCATGAAAATGTTTATTATTCATGTTAGAATTGTATTAACTGGAAACTTAGTACATGTGTGAATACATAGACAAACAGAGTGTCACTAGTATGCCTCTACTTGACTAGCTCGTAAATCAAAGATGGGTAAGTTTCCTAGCCATGGACAAAGAGTTGTCATTTGATAAGCGGGATCACATCATTAGAGAATGATGTGATTGACTTGACCCATCCGTTAGCTTAGCACGATGATCGTTACAGTTTCATTGCTACTGCTTTCTTCATGACTTATACATGTTCCTCAGACTATGAGATTATGCAACTCCCGAATACCGGAGGAACACCTTGTGTGCTATCAAACTTCACAACGTAACTAGGTGATTATAAAGATGCTCTACAGGTGTCTCCGATGGTGTTTGTTGAGTTGGCATAAATCAAGATTAGGATTTGTCACTCCGTGTATCGGAGAGGTATCTCTGGGCCCTCTCGGTAATGCACATCACTATAAGCCTTGCAAGCATTGTGACTAATGAGTTAGTTGAGGTATGATGCATTACAGAACGAGTAAAGAGACTTGCCAGTAACAAGATTGAACTAGGTATGAGGATACCATGATCGAATCTCGGGCAAGTAACATACCGATGACAAAGGGAACAACGTATGTTGTGATGCGGTTTGACCGATAAAGATCTTTGCAGAATATGTAGGAACCAATATGAGCATCCAGGTTCCGCTATTGGTTATTGACCGGAGATGAGTCTCGGTCATGTCTACATAGTTCTCGAACCCGTAGGGTCCGCACGCTTAACGTTCTGTGACGATTTATATTATGAGTTGTGTGATTTGATGACCAAAGTTTGTTCGGAGTCCTGGGTGAGATCGGGGACATGACGAGGAGTCTCGAAATGCTTGAGACATAAATATCGATATATTGGAAGGCTATATTTGGACATCGGAAAGGTTCCGAGTGATTCAGGTATTTTTTGGAGTACTGGAGAGTTACAGGAATTCACCGGGAGAAGTATTGGGCCTTATTGGGCCATACGGGAATAGAGGAGGCAGGACAAAGGGAAGGAGGCACGCGCCCCCATGGGTCCGAATTGGACTAGGGGAAAGGGGGCAGCGCCCCCCCTTGCGTAGTCCTACTCCCTCTCTCTTTCCTTATTTCTTCTCTCCTACTCCGGAAAGGAAAAGGGGAATCCTACTAGGACTTGGGAGTCCTAGTAGGACTCCCCACACTTAGCGCGTCCCCTCCAGGGCCGGCCTCCTCCTCCTCCCTCTATATATGGGGGGCAGGGGAGCACCTCATGGACACACAAGTTGATCAATTGATCTTTTAGCCGTGTGTGTTGCCTCCTCCACCATAATCAACCTCGGTCATATCGTAGCGGTGCTTAGGCGAAGCCCTGCATCAGTAGCATCATCATCACCGTGATCACGCCGTCGTGTTGACGGAACTCTCCCTCGAAGCTCTGCTGGATCGGAGTTCGTGGGATGTCACCGAGCTGAACGTGTGCTGAACTCGGAGGTGCCTGATAACCCACAAGTATAGGGGATCGCAATAGTTTTCGATAAGTAAGAGTGTCGAACCCAACGAGGAGCTAAAGGTAGAACAAATATTCCCTCAAGTTCTATCGACCACCGATACAACTCTACGCACGCTTGACGTTCGCTTTACCTAGAACAAGTATGAAACAAGAAGTACTTTGTAGGTGTTGTTGGATAGGTTTGCAAGATAATAAAGAGTACGTAAATAAAAAGTAGGGGCTGTTTAGATAAAGAAACAATAAAGTAAATATAGCGAGTGTGGAGAAGTGGTGGTAGGAGTTGCAAAATTTCCCCTAAGCAATTGACTACTTTACTAGACCGATAGCAAGTATTATGTGGGAGAGGCCACTGCTAGCATGTCATCCCTGACTTGGAATTCTATGCACTTATGATTGGAACTATTAGCAAGCATCCGCAAATACTAATGGTCATTAAGGTAAAACCCAACCATAGCATTAAGATATATTGGCCCCCCTTCAATCCCGTAGGCATCAATTTCTATGCTAGGTTGAAGCTTCTGTCACTCTTGCCCTCCAATACATAGTCCTATCAACAAACAACTAACCATAGGGTGTGATCCACGCGCACAATCATATGATGGACACCAAAGGACAACAACATAACCACAAGCAAATTAAATCAATCATGGCAATTCATCAACCACCGATAGGACAACGAAAATCTACTCAGAGATCATAAGATGGCAACACATCATTGGATAATAATATGAAGCATAAAGCACCATGTTCAAGTAGAGGGTATAGTGGGTTGCAGGAGAGTGGACCGCTATAGATAGAGGGGGGAAGGTGATGGAGATGTTGGTGAAGATGGCGGAGGTGTTGGTGTAGATCGCGGTGATGATGATGGCCCCCGGTGGCACTCCGGTGCCACCGGAAGCGAGGGGGAGAGAGCCCCCCTCCTTGTTCTTCTTCCTTGACCTCCTCCCTAGATGGGAGAAGGGTTTCCCCTCTGGTCCATGGCCTCCATGGCAAGTGAGGGGCGAGAGCCCCTCCGAGATTGGATCTGTCTCTCTGTCTCTCTCTGTTTCTGTGTTCTCAGATTCTACCCTTTCACCGTTTCTTATATTCCCTGAGATCCGTAACTCCGATTGGGCTGAAATTTTAACACGGTCTATATCCGGAAATTAGCTTTCTTGCGGCGAAATAAGGGCACCAACCGGCTTACGGGTGGCCCACGAGGGTCAGGGGCGCGCCCCCCTGCCTCATGGCCACCTCGGGCACCGTCTCGCGTGGATTTTTCTTCCCAAAAAATCATATATATTTCAAAAAAACTCAGTCAATTTTTATCTCATTTGGACTCTATTTGATATGGGTATTCTGCGAAACAAAAAACATGCAACAAACAGGAACTGGCACTAGGCACTGGATCAATATGTTAGTCCCAAAAATAGTATAAAAAGTTGCCAAAAGTATATGAAAGTTGAATAATATTGGCATGGAACAATCAAAAATTATAGATACGACGGAGACGTATCAGCATCCCCAAGCTTAATTCCTGCTCATCCTCGAGTAGGTAAATGATAAAAAAATATAATTTTTGATGTGGAATGCTACCTAGCATAATCTTGATCATATGTCTAATCATGGATTGAATATTAAGACACGAGTGATTCAAAGCAATAGTCTATCATTTGACATAAAAACAATAATACTTCAAGCCTAATAATAAAACAATCATGTCTTTTCAAAATAACATGACCAAAGAAAGTTATCCCTACAAAATCATATAGTCTGTCTATGCTCCATCTTCACCACAAAAAATACTCACATCATGCACAAAGAGTTGTCATTTGATAAGCGGGATCACATCATTAGAGAATGATGTGATTGACTTGACCCATCTGTTAGCTTAGCACGATGATCGTTACAGTTTCATTGCTACTGCTTTCTTCATGACTTATACATGTTCCTCAGACTATGAGATTATGCAACTCCCGAATACCGGAGGAACACCTTATGTGCTATCAAACTTCACAATGTAAATAGGTGATTATAAAGATGCTCTACAGGTGTCTCCGATGGTGTTTGTTGAGTTAGCATAGATCAAGATAAGGATTTGTCACTCCGTGTATCAAAGAGGTATCTCTGGGCCCTCTCGATAATGCACATCACTATAAGCCTTGCTAGCATTGTGAATAATGAGTTAGTTGCGGTACGATGCATTACGGAATGAGTAAAGAGACTTGCCGGTAACGAGATTGAACTAGGTATGAGGATACCGACAATCGAATCTCGGGCAAGTAACACACCGATGACAAAGGGAACAACGTATGTTGTTATGTGGTTTGACCGATAAAGATCTTCGTAGAATATGTAGGAACCAATATGAGCATCCAGGTTCCGCTATTGGTTATTGACCGGAGATGAGTCTCGGCCATGTCTACATAGTTCTTGAACCCGTAGGGTCCGCATGCTTAACGTTTGATGACGATTTGTATTACGAGTTATGTGATTTGATGAACTGAAGTTTGTTCAGAGTCCCGGATGAGATCACGAACATGACAAGGAGTCTCGAAATGGTCGAGACATAAAGATTGATATATTGGAAGGTTGTGTTTGGACATCAGAATGGTTTCGGAAAGGTTCAGGCATTTTCCGGAGTACCGGGGGTTACCGGAACCCCCCCGGGGAGTTAATGGGCCTTATGGGCCCTAGAGGAGAGAGGAGGCGGCGGCCAGGTGGTGCCGCCCCCAAGCCCAATCCGAATTGGACTAGGGTTGGGGGGCTGGCCCGCTTTCCTTATCTTCTCCTCGTCCTTCCCTCCTTCTCCTGGTGGGAATAGGAAGGGGGTGAATCCTACTTGGATCGGGAGTCCAAGTAGGACTCCCCCATGGCGCACCCCCCTTGGGCCGGCCACCTCTTCTCCCCCCTTTTATATACGTGGGTGGGGGGCACCCCAAAGGCACACCAAGTCTTCTCTTAGCCGTGTGCAGTGCTCCCCTGCACAGTTACACACCTCGGTCATATCGTCGTAGTGCTTAGGTGAAGCCCTCCACCGGTAACTTCATCATCACCGTCGCCACAACATCATGCTGATAGAACTCTTCCTCGTCCTCAACTGGATGAAGAGATCGAGGGACGTCATCGAGCTGAACGTGTGCTGAACGCGGAGGTGCCGTACGTTCGGTGCTTCGATCGGTTGGATCGCGAAGACGTTCGACTGCATCAACCGCGTTACTAAACGCTTCCGCTTTTGGTCTACGAGGGTACATGGACACACCTCCCCTCTCGTTGCTATGCATCTGCTGGATAGATCTTGCGTGATCGTAGGAAATATTTTTGAAATACTGCGTTCCCCAACAGTTTATTGTTCTTGTGAGCGTTTGCTAACAGACATTACTTTGTTTTTCCGTCACTGAGGTGTTATGACCTATAGGAAAAGAGTGCAACTTTAATTTTTACGAGGATGTGCTCTAATTACAGCTAACTATGGGCTACATTATTGATTAGATTGTTGCGTTGATATGCCATGAAACTGTCACTTAAGTTTTTTTAATCTTGTGTTGTGTTGGAGAGCTGCTCGTGGAACTCGCTAGATGTTCGTTAAGCCCTTCAGCTTAATGGTTAGAACTAGTGACTGACTCTGATTACTTTGTTTTTTTCATTTCGGCAGGAGAACTGCCAAATTCATTGATCAGAAGAAGGTATTACAAGAGCCCCTCCAAAGGAGGAAAACACAACAAAAAGGCTAGTGCAAAAAGAAAAGAAAGAAAAAGATCCTACCGGGAGTAGCACAAACCCAAGCTCCACCAGCAACCATGCACACCATCGAAATCCATCGTCAAGGTCTCCAAGATGATGCCTCCAAGGAAGAAGTGATATCGAGGACATCACCGTCACCCGATCTGACAAAGCCATATCTTAGGTTTTCACCCGGAGACCCAAGCCATGGGGTAGGAAGAACAACGAGCTCTACAACGATACTTCCAAGGAAGAAGATGACATCCATAGATGTCGTTACCGTCGGCATCGACAAAGTCAACGTAGCATTTTCATCTAGAGCTGAGTCTTCTACCAACCATCCAGGATCCTAGACCAACCAAGCGCCACCGAGAAAAATAAGATGAAGCACGCTGCCAAACACGAAGATTGTCACCGCTGCACGCAGAAACCAGCAAGCTCATAGCACCCTGACTGGTCCTCACTGCCGCACGCAGGACCTGGGTGAACCAAGTCAAATTTGGCCATCCTCTGCCTCCATGCACAAATCTGGGCGAGAGATTGCACCGCAGCACAACAGGAAAAGAAAGGTAGAACCAAACAGACAGACCCGCACCGCCGCGTGTCGGAACTGGGCAAAAACCAGGCCAAAAACTAATGGGCCCGCATTGCCGCACGCAAGGACCAGACATTTGTGCTAGATCTATTTGCCCGAGCCTCGTCATGCACCAGCAGGCAGCAGGCTTGACGGAGCCCTTGCTCTAGGAGCCGGACATGAACACGCTCGAAGGAAGGAACCCACCAGCCTCCACGGGCACCATCGCTACCGCCTGCACCATCCAGGACCAGACGCCACCGGGATATGACAACTGGCTGCAGGCCTGCCAAAACCTAGATCAGGCCGGCTAGTGCGAGTCCCTCATTGCCCCAACACCAACCTCCACGCACGACGGGCCGCGTGAACCCACAGCGACCTCTTGACGCCTCTTGCCACGCGGATCCCGCGCCACCATAGACCCACGAGCCCGCAAGGCAGCCACCCAGCAGATCCGTGCTAGGGACACCGTCTGCGCACATCCTGCGCACCACGTGCTGGCTACAGCCTCTCGCCGCTAAGGGCTACCTCGCGAGCACGCCAACCTCGCGCCATCATGGCCCTGCCCCACATTTTGCGTCGCCTTGTCTTAGTACAAGGTTCTCTCAAAACAATTATTATTTATTTCAAGATATTCTAGATCTTTCTTAATCTTTAAAAAGAACTAAATTCCGTAATAGAATGGTGGGATTAAAAAAGGAAGTGTGCCATCTATCTTCATTGTTCAAGTCTTTGATGAAAAGATGACCCCCCCCCCAAAAAAAAACTCCGCCCTTCCATCTCTTGGATAGATAGAGAGGGAGGGCAGAGGCCTTTGGTGTCCCTTTCAGTCAAGAATTGGGCTTCACAATTACTGGCCAATAATTATCTCATGTCTTTCCTCTTTCATCTAGCTTGTGAACACAGAGGAAAAGAAGTAAGATACTGTTGGGTAACGTAGTAATTTCAAAAAAATTCCTACGCACATGCAAGATCATGGTGATGCATAGCAACGAGGGGAGAGTGTGATCTATGTACCCTTGTAGACCGATAGCGGAAGCGTTATGACAACATGGTTGATGTAGTCATACGTCTTCACGGCCCGACCGATCAAGCACCGAAACTACGGCACCTCCGAGTTCTAGCACACGTTCAGCTCGATGACGATCCCCGGACTCCGATCCAGCAAAGTGTCGGGGAAGAGTTTCGTCAGCACGACGGCGTGGTGACGATCTTGATGTACTACCATCGCAGGGCTTCGCCTAAGCACCGCTACAATATTATCGAGGATTATGGTGGAAGGGGGCACCGCACACGGCTAAGAATATGATCACATGGATCAACTTGTGTGTCTAGGGGTGCCCCCTGCCTCCGTATATAAAGGATCAAGGGGAGGACGCCGGCCGGCCCCTATGGCGCGCCAAGGAGGAGTCCTCCTCCTAGTAGGAGTAGGACTCCTACTAGGAGGGGGAAAGAAGTGGGGAGGGAGAAGGAAAGGGGGGCGCCGCCCCCCCTCTCCTAGTCCAATTAGGACCAGGGGGAGGAGGCGCGCGGCCCATCTTTGGCTGCCCCTTTCTCTCTCCACTAAGGCCCATATGGCCCATTACTTCTCCCGAGGGGTTCCGATAACCCTCCGGCTCTCCGGTTTTCTCCGAAATCACCCGGAACACTTCCGGTGTCCGAATATAGCCGTCCAATATATAAATCTTTATGTCTCGATCATTTCGAGACTCCTCGTCATGTCCGTGATCACATCCGGGACTCCGAACTAACTTCGGTACATCAAAACTCATAAACTCATAATATAACTGTCATCGAAACCTTAAGCGTGCGGACCCTACGGGTTCGAGAACAATGTAGACATGACCGAGACACGTCTCCGGTCAATAACCAATAGCGGAACCTGGATGCTCATATTGGCTCCTACATATTCTACGAAGATCTTTATCGGCCAGACCGCATAACAACATACGTTGTTCCCTTTGTCATCGGTATGTTACTTGCCCGAGATTCGATCGTCGGTATCTCAATACCTAGTTCAATCTCGTTACCGGCAAGTCTCTTTACTCGTTTCGTAATACATCATCTTGCAACTAACTCATTAGTTGTAATGCTTGCAAGGCTTATGTGATGTGCATTATCGAGAGGGCCCAGAGATACCTCTCCGACAATCGGAGTGACAAATCCTAATCTTGAAATACGCCAACCCAACATTCACCTTTGGAGACACCTGTAGAGCTCCTTTATAATCACCCAGTTACGTTGTGACGTTTGGTAGCACACAAAGTGTTCCTCCGGTAAACGGGAGTTGCATAATCTCATAGTCATAGGAACATGTATAAGTCATGAAGAAAGCAATAGCAACATACTAAACGATCGGGTGCTAAGGTAATGGAATGGGTCATGTAAATCACATCATTCTCCTAATGATGTGATCCCATTAATCAAATGACAACACATGTCTATGGTTAGGAAACATAACCATCTTCGATTAACGAGCTAGTCAAGTAGAGGCATACTAGTGACGTTTGATTTGTCTATGTATTCACACAAGTATTATGTTTCCGGATAATACAATTCTAGCATGAATAATAAACATTTATCATGATATAAGGAAATAAAATAATAACATTATTATTGCCTCTAGGGCATATTTCCTTCAGATACCCCCGCCCCCGAGCCGGGACCCCTTCTTGTACAGCTAGTGGTCTTGGATGAAGAACCATAAGAGCAACCAGAGGTAGTCAGGCCCCTCCCTGATGGGGGGGGGGGGGCAGGGAAGGCGGCTGCCCCGGGCCCCCGAAACATAGGGCCCCCACGTATGTATCCTATGTGTATTAGCCTAGTGAAAAAACTTTGCCTAAAAAAGGGCCCGTGAAATAACTGATCCAGCGCTAGTACGTTTCCCTCGCGTAGATTTAGACGCAACCAAGACTATCTGGGGTAAGTTAATAACGATTCCCTAAATTAGTGGAATTTCCTTTCCCTCGTGTAGGCCCGCAAACGACGACATGAGCGATCGACCTAGCATCATATCAATCCCTCAAAACTAACCTATCCACATATCCTGCACGACTGCCGCCACGGCAACCTCCTCCCGCTGAGGCCTCGCCAATGCTTCCTCCTCCAATGGCGGCTTTGGTGATTTCATGTTCCTCGGCATGGACAGGAGTAACAATACCCCCGATCCCGGCAGGCAGTTTTGGACAAGAAAATAGGTAAGCATATTCTTGATCCATCATCATCCAAGAGCAAGCTAGGTTTTGTTAGGTAGGTGGCTAGTTAGTGGCAGAATTAGGATTAGCAAGTGAATTAGTGGAAAAGAGTTGGATGTAGTTGTCCGGCCTTCTGACTAAATAATCTGGCTGTGTTGGTGATCGATGAAAGACAATGAGAATAGCCGAGCCAAAATTAATGCATGGTGGATTTAATCTAATAGGTGGCTAAATTAATCTTAGCATTGCAAATTATTGTGTTAATTCTAGCTATGCGTCATAAAGAGTTGTTTAAGTGATTTTTTTGTGGCTAACTATGAAATATACAATGATGCACCTTCCTTGGAAAAATCTTAACAAAAGTAATATATAGTTAATATAATATATACATAATTAAATAATGAAAGTAGGTCGACTAGTTTCACCCCATTGTGAAGAAGTTAAGTGCAACCCATGTTTTAAACAATCAAAACATGCATTATACATAAAGGGCCCCGAGTTTTGTTTTCACCCCGGGCCCTCGAAATCTTAGGACTAGCCCTGGAGGTAGTCGAGAAGGAGCCACAAGAGCAAGATGGAGGTGAAAATGAGATAGGTGGTAATACTTCTTTGGAATTGCTGCTTGCACTACATATTTTTGGCCTTCTTCCTACATATTTTTGGCCTTCAATCACATTTTAGCTTGACATTCTTCTCCTTCTTTGGAATTGCTGCTTCCACTTATTTTCTTTCTTACTGGCTATTCTTCCTACATATTTTTGGCCTTCAATCACATTTTAGCTTGACGTTCTTCTCCTTCTTGGGGGGCGACTTGGTGTAGCCATGGTAGTCAAAGATGTACCTTGTGGGGTGGGGTACGAGTAGACCAGATCAACGATGAACGGGAAACCCTGATAAAAGCTTTTGGTCCTTGCCTAGCAGTTTCAGCAGTGGTCCAGTCCAGCTTGAACTACGTCGGTATTTTCCCAAAGAGAAAGGATGATGCAGCACATGTACGGTAGGTATTTCCCTCAGTGATGAGACCAAGGTTATCGAACCAATAGGAGAACCACGCAACACTATGTAAACGGTACTTGCACACAAATAACAAATACTTGCAAACCAACGTGTAAGAGGGGTTGTCAATCCCTCCTGAGTAAAAGATAGATAGGTTTGTAGTAGATTGAATAAATAGATCTCGTGGAAACACAAAATAAAATAAATAACAAAAAATGCAGCAAGGTATTTTTGGGTTTTTGGAATAATAGATCTGAAAATAAAAGTGGATAAAAATAGAATATATCTCAAAGCAAATATGATAAGGAATAGACCCGATGGCTGTAGATTTCACTAGTGGATTCTCTTGAGAAAAATAACATACGGTGGGTAAACAAATTACTGTTAGGCAATTGATAGAACTTCGAATAATCATGACGATATCCAGGCAATGATCATTATATAGGCATCATGTCCAAGATTAGTAGACCGACTCTTGCCTGCATCTACTAATATTACTCCACACATCGACCGTTGTCCAGCATGCATCTAGTGTATTAAGTTCATGGAGAAATGGAGTAATGCAATAAGAACGATGACATGATGTAGACAAGATCTATTCATGTAGGAATAGACCCCAATCTTGTTATCCTTAATAGCGACAATACATGCGTGTCATGTCCCCTTCTGTCACTGGGATTGAGCACCATAAGATCGAACCCATCACAAAGCACCTCTTCACATGGCAAGAAAAATCAATCTAGTTGGCCTAACTAAACCAAAGATTAGAAGAAGAAATACGAGGCTATAAGCAATCATGCATATAAGAGATCAAAACTCAAATAATTTTCATGGACAAAATAGATCTGATCATAAACTCGAAGTTTATCGGATCCCAACAAACACATCGCAAAAAGAGTTATATCAAATAGATCTCCAAGAGACCATTGTATTGAGAATCAAAATAGAGAGAGAGAGAGAGAGAGAGAGAGAGAGAGAGAGGAAGCCATCTAACTACTAACTACAGACCCGAAGGTCTACAATGAACTACTCATGCATCACCGGAGAGGCACCAATGAGGATGATGAACCCCTCCGTGATGGTGTCTAGATTGGATCTGGTGTTTCTGGAACTTGCGGCGGCTAGAATTGTGTTTCGTCGACTCTCCTAGGGTTTTTGGATTTTCGGGGTATTTATAGAGCAAAGAGGCGGTGCGGGAGGCGGCCGAGGTGAGCACAACCCACCAGGGCGCGCCTGGGCCCCCAGGCGCGCCCAGGTGGGTCGTGCTCCCCTTGGAGACCCCCTCTGGTACTTCCTTGGCCCATCGTGTGTCTTCTGGTCCCGAAAAAAATCTCCAAAAAGTTTCATTGCGTTTGGACTTCGTTTGATATTGATTTTCTGCGAAGTAAAAGACAAGCAAAAAATAGCAACTGGCACTGGGCACTATTGATGACCCACAAGTATAGGGGATCTATCGTAGTCCTTTTGATAAGTAAGAGTGTCGAACCCAACGAGGAGCAGAAGGAAATGATAAGCGGTTTTCAGCAAGGTATTCTCTGCAAGCACTGAAATTGTTGGTAACAAATAGTTTTGTGATAAGGTAATTTGTAACGGGTAACAAATAATAAAAGTAAATAAGGTGTAGCAAGATGGATCAATCCTTTTTGTAGCAAAGGACAAGCCTGGACAAACTCTTATATAAAGAAAGCGCTCCCGAGGACACATGGGAATTATCATCAAGCTAGTTTTTATCACGTTTATATGATTCGCTTTCGGTACTTTGATAATTTGATATGTGGGTGGACCGGTGCTTGGGTACTCTCCTTCCTTGGACAAGCATCCCACTTATGATTAACCCCTATTGCAAGCATCCGCAACTACAACAGAAGTATTAAGGTAAACCTAACCATAGCATGAAACATATGGATCCAAATCAGCCCCTTACGAAGCAACTCATAAACTAGGGTTTAAGCTTCTGTCACTCTAGCAACCCATCATCTACTTATTACTTCCCAATGCCTTCCTCTAGGCCCAAACAATGGTGAAGTGTCATGTAGTCGATGTTCACATGACACCACTAGAGGAAAGACAACATGCATCTCATCAAAATATCGAACGAATACCAAATTCACATGACTACTTATAGCAAGACTTCTCCCATGTCCCCAGGAGCAAACGTAACTACTCACAAATTATATTCATGTTCATAATCAGAGGGGTATTAATATGCATAAGGGATCTGAACATATGATCTTCCACCAAGTAAACCAACTAGCATCAACTACAAGGAGTAATCAACACTACTAGCAACCCACAGGTACCAATCTGAGGCTTTGGGACAAAGATTGGATACAAGAGATGAACTAGGGTTTGAGATGAGATGGTGCTGGTGAAGATGTTGATGGAGATTGACCCCCCTCCCCCCGATGAGAGGATCGTTGGTGATGATTCCCCTCTCCCGAAGGGAAGTTTCCCCGACAAGACAGCTCCGCCGGAGCCCTAGATTGGTTCCGCCAAGGTTCCGCCTCGTGGCAGCGGAGTTTCATCCCGTGAGCTAGCTTATGATTTTTTCCTCGACGAAAGACTCCATATATACAAAGATGGGCATCAGAGGGCTGTCAGGGGGCCCACGAGGCAGGGGGCGCGCCCCCACCCTCGTGGACGGTGGGTGGCCCCCCTCTGGTACTTCTTTCGCCCAATATTTTTTATATATTCTGAAGCGTGCTCCCGTGAAGTTTCAGGACTTTTGGAGATGTGCAGAATAGGTCTCTAATATTTGCTCCTTTTCCAGCCCAGAATTCCAGTTGCCGACATTTCCCCTCTTCATGTAAACCTTGTAAAATAAGAGAGAATAGGCATAAGTATTGTGACATAATGTGTAATAATAGCCCATAATGCAATAAATATCGATATAAAAGCATGATGCAAAATGGACGTATCAACTATGTCAATAGGTTAGTCCCAAAAAATGAGATAAAGTTGCTATAAAATGATTGTAAAACATCCTATACTGATAATAGAACAGCATGGAACAATCAAAAATTATAGATACGTTGGAGACGTATCAGTCACTTCACCCGTCATGTCCTCCACGCCACTGACTTTGTGACCAGACTAACGAAGACATGCTACACATGATGATGGGATTCACATTCTCCCGCCAAGTCGGGTACTCACTCCTATTACCCTATCGGCTGCATCACTTCATGCACATGCAGTTGGCCAACATAACTGGTTGGTGGCCGCAAGTAGTGGCCACCATGTCGCGCGTCCCGCGTCTTGAGATCTAGTCACCTATCGAAGTGTGCATTCATTTCATTAGGCATGAAAGGAACAACAGGGCTTTTGACAGGGTCTCAGCTCCCGAGAAACGATTGCAGATAGATTTATGGCTTAGATGAATCATTGGAGGAGGGCTCGTAGCGGCAGACATGTAGGAGAGTAAGCATGGGAAAATACCAGGTGATACCAACACTTAGATGCTCCCATGATACTAATTTGAAAATTTCAAATTTAAATGTCTCAAAAAATTCTGAAAAAATCCTGGATGTTCCTAACATATGTGTCTACAAGCCCTAAAAATTTGAGATCCAAATTAGATATACACATTGAGAAACAAAAAAGACAAATCCAATGTGAAGAGTGGTGTTTTTCACACTATTCGTGTTTTTGTCTCTATTGACACTATTCATACTGAATTTGTATTTTTTTTCTCTATGTGTAATTTGAATATAGATATGACCTTTTTAGGGTTTGTACACACATGTGTTGTGAACATTCACAAATTTTCTCAGAATTTTTGAATCGTTTAAATTAGAATTTTTTGAATTGGTATCATTGGAGCATCGAAGTGATGGAATCACCTGATATTCTGCCGAGTAATCATGTTTTGTTTCTCATGTAGATGGAACTAGCCATGGGGCTAGCACATGTGTTGCTCACTCATCTCAACATGTAACATGTGTAAACTCTCTCCTTTCTTAATACAAAGACACCAAGTGTCATAAATGTCCACTTTCAGTACCTCAAGGACAAGGTAGCCAGCAAAAGCCTTGACAGGGAAACACTTTAATTTGGTTGGTCGGCGTGAGTTGGTTAGGTCCGTTAGAGCATCTACAATCGGACCCCTCATACCTGCTCCAAACTCCCGGACGGGCTGCCCTGTCAGTGACCGGACAAAAAAACGTAATCCAACCGGGCGCCCCATTTTCGGCCCAAACGCCCGGACTGGCCGATACTCCCCATATCGGGCCATATCTGGGGTGGATATGGGACGCCGGATGCGCCCGGGCAGGCCCTCTACGTAGGCTCTATTATGGCGGACCCACCCTAATTGGAACCAAATTGACTAGTCCTTCACATAGATCGAACTCCTTCCGCCTTCCTCTTTCATTTCTTCCACTCCCGCCCAGTCGCCCACCACATCCCTTGCTCGCCGCCGTCCTCCGCCTTTGTCGATGTTGTCGCCGACGATCCTATCCGCCTCCATGGGCACAGATGATGCCTCGGTGGAATTAGTCGGGGTCCCAGCTTGCTGTTGGATCCTTGCAACGCGGAGAACCTTGTCCGGAAGGAGAGCCGCAGGAGGCAGCACGAGCGTGAGGTAGTGGAGAAGATAGCGGCGGCGAAGGCAGCTGCGGGCGTGGCCTTGGTGGCTGCTGCCGAGGACATGGACGTGACGCTACCCAATCGGTCGGTCGTGGCCACGGAGACAAATTTATTTTGGCATGTACTGAACTTATTCGGGCAACAATATTTTTGTATCTTTGAATGTCTGATGAATTTGCATTGTAAGATTATTGTGCATGGATTTGTGTGCACTTGGGTATTGAGATTTGGAAAGTGTGGTTGTGAAACGGGCCAAATGGGAACCTACTCGGCGCTGTCCGTGGGTGTATAGGGGCGCAGATTAGCTACTTCTGGTTGTACATGCTTTTATCACCTCCCAAACCAGCTACACCTCACTGCCCCCGGTGAAGCAGGTATTGGCAGAGAAAAGCAAAGTAATATTCAAAGAAACAACAAAAATTCTGAGAAACCAGTATACAAGTATGTTTAGCTGTGTAGAATATACGTTCTTATAGGTGTTTTCATCTATGATTTATACACAAAATACAAAAGTGTGGATAAAAACAGACTTATTCTTAGCCTTTTGGAGCCATAAATTTACTTTTTAATGTAACATACTCCGTATTCTTCCAAAGAAAAAAAAAAGATGCACAGCACACGTGGCATTTTTGGAAATACTCGTTTGGCGGAGCACGGGTGCAAAATTAACGCTCTTACCATCGTAGCCGTTCTTATCTTCCCACCATGTGATTTTCATCTAACTACCGTCATTATGATGTGGACAATGAGTCAAACAACTAGCGGGTCCACGTAAGCAATAGTTATCTACACGATGGCAGATACCCCACGTGGTGAAAAGGTAAAGGAAGAGCATGTGGATGCACATTGGGTGGCAGATGGAACCAAGACAATATCATTCTTGCCTACCACCGGCTGCATGCTCCTCGTAGCAAATGTTCACACGGAGTAGAGTAGTAACGAGTTACACGCCTATTACAATTGCTCACTGGTCAACTTAGAATTGTGTAATGGAAAGCGACGTTGGGGTGTCCCATAGATCAACCACGTAATAGTGGGTAAATAAAAGTGTAGAGCAACAGGGAGAAACAGTGATGTAGATGGTGTATCGCTCTTCCGTCTTCTTTGCTCTCACAACTCAATACAACGCCAAGGCCCACTCAGTACGGCATTCTTTGACAAATCGATTAGAGACCCATAACTTGTGAATTAAAAATTGGTAGCGAGGGCGCGCACATTTTTGGTTGGCCAACCCCGCTTGCCCCATGCTTTATTTGTCCCTACCAGACAGTTTGGCATGTGTCTATTTGGCTAGCTGATCATCGAAGAGCCAATCAGCCAGAGGCCAATTAAACATCACTAAGAACGCTACTAAGAAAATGTCTTGTCCAGTAGGTACGTGCGCTGTGAAATGTGAATGATCACCGACTGCTTGTCTAGAGCAATATTGTGCACGCAACGCGCCAAAGTTCGTCATTTGTTTAGCTACGCACTTTTGGGTGTCGCGTCATTGGTTCTGTCAAACTTATTTTTTCGTGGGACAGGCCCAGGGCCATCTCCAAAAATTCGGGGCTCCGGTGCAAAAAGCATAATGGCCCCTAACATTTTTAAAAAACATATAATAACTCAAGCACAATCACCTGACTATATAATTTCAATTTATGTTATTTCTTACAATGTTTAGAAAATTCTCAAGTGTCAATGCAAAATACTAAAACCAATAAACTTACATCGTGCTCATGTTGTACTGAAAAGTGTCTTCCGTCTTCTTCTAGTTTATGTTTCTTCTTACGCTTTAAGGCACCATAATCATACTTTCTTTTATAACTAGAATGCATGATTGTTTCTGTTTATCAACCAAACAAAATAATATCAATGCATTTAAGCTGATGAACTCACATAAAACATAGGCTTGTAATTTGTCTAGATACTCCCTCCATTCCCTTATATAAGGCCACAAACTCAAATTCCAAGTACCTAGGTAAAATTTAATGACTACTTTACAAGCCAATTTTTCTTCTGGTTAACTGGGATCATTAATGCGCCCGCATGCATGCAGAAAGGAATGAGAAAGAAGTAGCACAGTGTCATTATGACTACATGCATGCAAGTATTAAATAAGTTGCTCGTACGAGAAAACATCATTAAATTTTGCCCCAGTTACTGTTAGTGGCCTTGTATAGATGCAAAATATATTTTTCACAATGGCCTTGTATAAGGGAATGGAGGGAGTAGTTAGAATCAGATAGAACCTTGATTTTCGACTTGGACGACTGGATGAGAAACTATTGAAAATCTTGAATCTGTGATAACTTTTGAAATTCAACTAGACAAAAAATCATTCCAAAACATATAAGTAAAATCTTAACACAACTTTTGCAGTTTGTATCAAAATTAGAGAAAAGAGGAGACACTTAGGGCACCGGTTACTGTTGGCCGTTGGCCTTCTGTTCGGCGGCACCGCAGCAGTGTCCAGCAGTCGCAAGTCCCGTGCAGTTCCACTTCCGCCCATCGCCTGGCTGCAAATCAATTGCCGCCGAGCCACCGATTCAGTCGTCCCGAAAAGATGGATCGCACCGCCGCAGAGGAACCAGATGGAAAGCGAAGAGATTAGGGAATTGGGAACGGCAGAGAGATTAGGGAATAGGGAACGACAGAAGTCACGGAACGTACGTACACGTACTGCGTGGATCTCTTGGATCGATCCACGCGAGGATGGACAGCGCGTATGGCTCGAGGCCTTGAGCGGACCAGGCCCAGGAAGGCCGAAATGAGTGTTTTCAGCCCTCAGGCGACACACAGAGGCAATATGGCCCGAAACTGGTTTTATTTTTTGGACTATTCATACACGTATATGGCCCTAATCGAGGGGCCCTGGATTTTGGGGGCCCTGTGCGAGCGCATAGCTTGCACAGGCCCTTGGACGGCCCTGAACAGACCATACATATTATCTTTGGATGTAGTATCAAAGACTCTTATATTATGAGATGGATGGCGTAAAAGGGAGAGAACTTTGTAAGCATGCTCATTATCTAACCATAAGCCAAAAATGATATGCGATGAGTCATTTCTTAGTCTTATCTTTTGTAACTCGATATTTCTAAATACATAGTGAGGTATTGTTGCTGAAAGATCATTTCTTAAATAAGAGAAGACAAACATTTTTTTATGATTTATTTTTCCTTCACCTCGGCATTTATTCTATGTGACACTATTAAGATATCACCATTGTACTATAATCAAGTTAGCAAGGACCAAGTTGTCCATAGCCACGGATACGACTATTTGAATAGATTTAACCCTCAATGGGTGCACCAATGTACCATACATGTTCTATCATCCCTGAAAAACCAGTCAAGCACATCATATGCCATGTACCGGTGGGGTTCTGATCAATTATGAAACTTCCCCTATGCTACATCCAAGTCCAAGAAGCCACCCAATTGAGCTTACACCGAACTGAGAGTCTCACCATAGCTCCGAATCATACCCAATTATGTGTGCCAGGTTCCAAGGTATCTAGAGCCCAAATCCACAGATAATCCCTTGTAGATCCTTTATGATATGTGTGCGATTCATCAGGAGGAAATTAACACTAATGGTAAAATAATTATGCACTGAGAACCCCTCCATGTGTGCCTGCAAAACATGTTATATGTGTATGCACAAAATGTAAAATCAGCTTGTGGCCCATGGAGAATATCTGAAGTTTCAGGTACTCACTTGAGGGGAGGGAGGGGGCATAATGAAGGAAATATGCCCTAGAGGCAATAATAAAGTTATTATTTATTTCCTTATATCATGACAAATGTTTATTATTCATGCTAGAATTGTATTAACCGGAAACATAATACATGTGTGAATACATAGACAAACAGAGTGTCACTAGTATGCCTCTACTTGACTAGCTCGTTAATCGAAGACGGTTATGTTTCCTAACCATAAACAAAAGAGTTGTTATTTGATTAATGGGATCACATCATTAGGAGAATGATGTGATTGACATGACCCATTCCATTAGCTTAGCACCCGATCGTTTAGTATGTTGCTATTGCTTTCTTCATGACTTATACATGTTCCTATGACTATGAGATTATGCAACTCCCGTTTGCCGGAGGAACACTTTGTGTGCTACCAAACGTCACAACGTAACTGGGTGATTATAAAGGAGCTC
The DNA here is from genome assembly GCF_018294505.1 of Triticum aestivum. Taxonomy (NCBI): domain Eukaryota; kingdom Viridiplantae; phylum Streptophyta; class Magnoliopsida; order Poales; family Poaceae; genus Triticum; species Triticum aestivum. The sequence continues at coordinate 462,024,268 of NC_057812.1, read as the reverse complement.
TACAAGTGTCTCCAAAGGTACATGTTGGGTTGGCGTATTTCGAGATTAGGATTTGTCACTCCGATTGTCGGAGAGGTATCTCTGGGCCCTCTCGGTAATGCACATCACATAAGCCTTGCAAGAATTGCAACTAATGAGTTAGTTGTGAGATGATGTATTACGGAACGAGTAAAGAGACTTGCCGGTAACGAGATTGAACTAGGTATTAAGATACCGACGATCGAATCTCGGGCAAGTAACATACCGATGACAAAGGGAACAATGTATGTTGTTATGCGGTCTGACCGATAAAGATCTTCGTAGAATATGTGGGAGCCAATATGAGCATCCAGGTTCCGCTATTGGTTATTGATTGGAGACGTGTCTCGGTCATGTCTACATTGTTCTCGAACCCGTAGGGTCCGCACGCTTAAGGTTTCAATGATAGTTATATTATGAGTTTATGAGTTTTCATGTACCGAAGGAGTTCGGAGTCCCGGATGAGATCGGGGACATGACGAGGAGTCTCGAAATGGTCAAGACGTAAAGATCGATATATTGGACGACTATATTCGGACATCGGAAAGGTTCCGAGTGATTCGGGTATTTTTCGGAGTACCGGAGAGTTATGGGAATACGTATTGGGCCTTATTGGGCCATACGGGAAAGAAGAAAAAGGGCCTCAAGGGTGGCCGCATCCCTCCCCTTGGTCTGGTCCGAATTGGACTAGGGAAGGGGGGCGCCCCCTTCCTTCCTTCTCCTTTTCCCTTCTCCTTTTCCTATTCCATATGGGAGGTGGAATCCTACTAGGACTAGGGAGTCCTAGTAGGACTCCACACTTGGCGCGCCCCCTCCTAGGGCCGGCCTCCTCCTCCCTTGCTCCTTTATATACGGGGGTAGGGGGGCACCTCTAGACACAAGTTGATCCATGTGATCATATTCTTAGCCGTGTGCGGTGCCCCCTTCCATCATAATCCTCGATAATATTGTAGCGGTGCTTAGGCGAAGCCCTGCGACGGTAGTACATCAAGATCGTCACCACACCGTCGTGCTGACGGAACTCTTCCCCGACACTTTGCTGGATCGGAGTCTGGGGATCGTCATCGAGCTGAACGTGTGCAAGAACTCGGAGGTGCCGTAGTTTCGGTGCTTGATCGGTCGGGCCGTGAAGACGTACGACTACATCAACTGCGTTGTGCTAACGCTTCCGCTGTCGGTCTACAAGGGTATGTAGATCACACTCTCCCCTCTCGTTGCTATGCATCACCATGATCTTGCGTGTGCGTAGGAAATTTTTTGAAATTACTACGTTCCCCAACAGTGGCATCAGAGCCTGGTTTTATGTGTTGATGTTATATGCACGAGTAGAACACAAGTGAGTTGTGGGCGATATGAGTCATACTGCTTACTAGCATGTCATACTTCGGTTTGGCAGTATTGTTGGACGAAGTGGCCCGGACCGACATTACGCGTATGCTTACGCGAGACCGGTTCTCCCGACGTGCTTTGCACAAAGGTGGCTAGCGAGTGACAGTTTCTCCAACTTTAGTTGAACCGAGTGTGGCTACGCCCGGTCCTTGCGAAGGTTAAAACAACACCAACTTGACAAACTATCGTTGTGGTTTTGATGCGTAGGTAAGATTGGTTCTTGCTTAAGCCCGTAGCAGCCACGTAAAACTTGCAACAACAAAGTAGAGGACATCTAACTTGTTTTTGCAGGGAATGTTGTGATGTGATATGGTCAGGACATGATGCTAAATTTTATTGTATGAGATGATCATGTTTTGTAACCGAGTTATCGGCAACTGGCAGGAGCCATATGGTTGTCGCTTTATTGTATGCAATGCAATCGTGCTGTAATGCTTTACTTTATCACTAAGTGGTAGCGATAGTCGTGGAAGCATAAGATTGGCGAGACGACAACGATGCTACGATGGAGATCAAGGTGTCGCGCCGGTGACGATGGTGGTCACGACGGTGCTTCGAAGATGGAGATCACAAGCACAAGATGATGATGGCCATATCATATCACTTATATTGATTGCATGTGATGTTTATCTTTTATGCATCTTATCTTGCTTTGATTGACGGTAGCATTATAAGATGATCTCTCACTAATTATCAAGAAGTGTTCTCCCTGAGTATGCACCGTTGCGAAAGTTCTTCGTGCTGAGACACCACGTGATGATCGGGTGTGATAGGCTCTACGTTCAAATACAACAGGTGCAAAAACAGTTGCACACGCAGAATACTCAGGTTATACTTGACGAGCCAAGCATATACAGATATGGCCTCGGAACACGGAGACCGAAAGGTCGAGCGTGAATCATATAGAAGATATGATCAACATAGCAATGTTCACCAATGAAACTACTCCATCTCACGTGATGATCGGACATGGTTTAGTTGATTTGGATCACGTAATCACTTAGAGGATTAGAGGGATGTCTATCTATGTGGGAGTTCTTAAGTAATATGATTAATTGAACTTAAATTTATCATGAACTTAGTCCTAGTAGTATTTTGCAAATTATGTTGTAGATCAATAGCTCGCGTTGTTGCTTCCTTCTGTTTATTTTGGTATGTTCCTAGAGAAAATTGTGTTGAAAGATGTTAGTAGCAATGATGCGGATTGGATCCGTGATCTGAGGTTTATCCTCATTGCTGCACAAAAGAATTATGTCCTTGATGCACCGCTAGGTGACAGACCTATTGCAGGAGCAGATGCAGACGTTATGAACGTTTGGCTAGCTCAATATGATGACTACTTGATAGTTTAGTGCACCATGCTTAATGGCTTAGAATCGGGACTTCAAAGACGTTTTGAACGTCATGGAGCATATGAGATGTTCCAGGAGTTAAAGTTAATATTTCAAGCAAATACCCGAGCTGAGAGATATGAAGTCTCCAACAAGTTCTATAGCTAAAAGATGAAGGAGAATCGCTCAACTAGTGAGCATGTGCTCAGATTGTCTGAATACTACAATCGCTTGAATCAAGTGGGAGTTAATCTTCCAGATAAGATAGTGATTGACAGAATTCTCTAGTCACCATCACCAAGTTAGTATAACTTCGTGGTGAACTATGATATGTAAGGGATAACGGAAACGATTCCCAAGCTCTGCGTAATGCGGAAATTGACGAAGGTAGAAATCGAGAAAAACATCAAGTGTTGATGGTAGACAAGACCACTAGTTTCAAGAAAAGGGCAGAGGGAAGAAGGGGAACTTCAAGAAGAACAGCAGGCAAGTTGCTTCTCAAGTGAAGAAGCCCAATTCTGGTCCTAAGCCTGAGACTAAGTGTTTCTACTGCAAAGGGACTGGTCACTGGAAGCGGAACTACCCCAAGTGATTGGCAGATAAGAAGGATGGCAAAGTGAACATAAGTATATTTGATATACATGTTATTGATGTGTACTTTACTAGTGTTTATAGCAACCCCTCAGTATTTGATACTAGTTCAATTGCTAAGATTAGTAACTCGAAACGGGAGTTGCAGAATAAACAGAGACTAGTTAAGGGTGAAGTGACGATGTGTGTTGGAAGTGGTTCCAAGATTGATATGATCATCATCGCACACTCCCTATACTTTCGGGATTAGTGTTGAACCTGAATAAGTGTTATTTGGTGTTTGCGTTGAGCATGAATATGATTTGATCATGTTTATTGTAATACGGTTATTCATTTAAGTAAGAGAATAAATTGTTGTTCTATTTACATGAATAAAACCTTATATGGTTACACACCCAATGAAAATAGTTTGTTGGATCTCGATCGTAGTGATACACATAATCATAATATTGAAACCAAAATATGCAAAGTTAATAATGATAGTGCAACTTATTTGTGGCACTGCCGTTTAGGTCATATTGGTGTAAAGCGCATGAAGAAACTCCATGCTAATGGGTTTTTGGAATCACTTGATTATGAATCAGTTGATGCTTGCGAACCATGCCTCATGGGCAAGATGACTAAAACGCCGTTCTCCGGAACTATGGAGCGAGCAACTGACTTATTGGAAATAATACATACTGATGTATGAGATCCGATGAGTGTTAAGGCTCGTGGCGGGTATCATTATTTTCTGACCTTCACAGATGATTTGAGCAGATATGGGTATATCTACTTAATGAAACACAAGTCTGAAATATTTGAAAAGTTCAAAGAATTTCAGAGTGAAGTGGTGAATCATCGTAACAAGAAAATAAAAGTTTCTACGATATGATCGCGGAGGTAAAATATTTGAGTTACGAGTCTGGCCTTCAGTTAAAACAATGTGAAATAGTTTCACTACTCACGCCACCTGGAACACCACAGCATAATGGTGTGTCTGAACATCATAACCGTACTTTATTAGATATGGTGCGATCTATGATGTCTCTTACCGATCTACCACTATCGTTTTGGGGTTATGCATTAAAGACAGCTGCATTCACGTTTAAAAGGGCACCATCTAAGTCCATTGAGATGACACAATCTGAACTGTGGTTTGGCAAGAAACCAAAGTTGTCGTTTCTTAAAGTTTGGGATTGTGATGCTTATATGAAAAAGTTTCATCCTGATAAGCTCAAACCCAAATCGGAGAAATATGTCTTCATAGGATACCCAAAGGAGACTATTGGGTACACCTTCTATCACAGATCCGAAGGCAAGACATTCGTTGCTAAGAATGGATCCTTTCTAAAGAAGGAGTTTCTCTTAAAAGAAGTGAGTGGGAGGAAAGTAGAACTTGATAAGGTAATTGTACCTTCTCCCTTATTGAAAAGTAGTTCATCACAAGAAGTCTGTTCCTGTGACTACTACACCAATTAGTGAGGAAGACTAATGATGATCATCATGTAACTTCAGATCAAGTTAATACCGAATCTCGTAGGTAAACCAGAGTGAGATCCGCACCAAAGTGGTACGGTAATCCTGTTCTGGAAGTCATGTTACTAGACCATGACGAACTTGCGAACTATGAGGAAGCGATGATGAGCCTAGATTCCGCGAAATGGCTTGAGGCCATGAAATCTGAGATGAGATCCATGTATGAGAACAAAGTATGGACTTTGATTGACTTGCTCAATGATCGGCGAGCCATTGAGATTAAATGGATCTTCAAGAGGAAGACGGACGCTGATAGTAGTGTTACTATCTACAAAGCTAGAATTGTTGCAAAAAGGTTTTCGACAAGTTCAAGGTGTTGACTATGATGAGAGTTTCTCACTCGTATCTATGCTTAAGTCTGTCCAAATCATGTTAGCAATTGCCGCATTTTATGAAATCCAGCAAATGGATGTCAAAACTGCATTCCTGAATGGATTTCTGGAAGAAGAGTTGTATATGATGCAGCCGGAAGGTTTTGTCGATCCAAAAGGAGCTAACAAAGTGTGCAAGCTCCAGCGATCCATTTATGGACTGGTGCAAGCCTCTCGGAGTTGGAATAAACGCTTTGATAGTATGATCAAAGCATATAGTTTTATACAGACTTGCGGTGAATCCTGTATTTACAAGAAAGTGAGTGGGAGCACTACAGCATTTCTGATAAGTATATGTGAATGACATATTGTTGATCGGAAATAATGTAGAATTATTCTGCAAAGCATAAAGGAGTGTTTTTAAAGAAGTTTTTCAAAGAAAGACCTCGGTGAAGCTGCTTACATATTAAGCATCAAAATCTATAGAGATAGATCAAGACGCTTGATAAGTTTTTTCAATGAGTACATACCTTGACAATATTTTGAAGTAGTTCAAAAATGGAACAATCAAAGAAAGAGTTCTTGGCTGTGTTACAAGGTATGAAATTGAGTAAGACTCAAAGCCCGACCACGGCAGAAGATAGAAAGAGAATAAAAGTCATTCCCTATGCCTCAGCCATAGGTTCTATAAAGTATGCCATGATGTGTACCAGATCTATTGTATACCCTACACTGTGTTAAGCAAGGGAGTACAATAGTGATCTAAGAGTAGATCACTGGACATTGGTCAAAATTATCCTTAGTGGAATAAGGAAATATTTCTCGATTATGGAGGTGACAAAAGGTTCGTCGTAAAAAGTTACGTCGATGCAAGTTTTGACACAGATCTCTAAGTCTCGATCTAGATACATATTAAAAGTGGGAGCAATTAGCTAGAGTAGCTCTGTGCAGAGCATTGTAGACATAGATATCGCAAAATACTTACGGATCTGTATGTGACAGACCCGTCGACTAAAATTATCTCACAAGCAAAACATGATCACACCTTAGTACTCTTTGGGTGTTAATCACATAAATGATGTGAACTAGATTATTGACTCGAGTAAACCCTTTGGGTATAGGTCACATGATGATGTGAACTATGGGTGTTAATCACATGGTGATGTGAACTCTTAGTGTTGAATCACATGGTGATGTGAACTAGATTACTGACTCAAGTGCAAGTGGGAGACTGAAGGAAATATGCCCTAGAGGCAATAATAAAGTTATTATTTATTTCCTTATATCATGATAAATGTTTATTATTCATGCTAGAATTGTATTAACCGGAAACATAATACATGTGTGAATACATAGACAAACAGAGTGTCACTAGTATGCCTCTACTTGACTAGCTCGTTAATCGAAGATGGTTATATTTCATAACCATAAACAGAAGAGTTGTTATTTGATTAACGGGATCACATCATTAGGAGAATGATGTGATTGACATGACCCATTCCATTACCTTAGCACCCGATCATTTAGTATGTTGTTATTGCTTTCTTCATGACTTATACATGTTCCTATGACTATGAGATTATGCAACTCACGTTTGCCGGAGGAACACTTTGGGTGCTACCAAACGTCACAACGTAACTGGGTGATTATAAAGGAGCTCCACAGGTGTCTCCAAAGGTACATGTTGGGTTGGCGTATTTCGAGATTAGGATTTGTCACTCCGATTGTCGGAGAGGTATCTCTGGGCCCTCTCGGTAATGCACATCACATAAGCCTTGCAAGCATTGCAACTAATGAGTTAGTTGTGAGATGATGTATTACGGAACGAGTAAAGAGACTTGCCGGTAACGAGATTGAACTAGGTATTAAGATACCGACGATCGAATCTCGGGCAAGTAACATACCGATGACAAAGGGAACAATGTATGTTGTTATGAGGTCTGACCGATAAAGATCTTCGTAGAATATGTGGGAGCCAATATGAGCATCCAGGTTCCTCTATTGGTTATTGACTGGAGACATGTCTCGGTCATGTCTACATTGTTCTCGAACCCGTAGGGTCCGCACGCTTAAGGTTTCAATGACAGTTATATTATGAGTTTATGAGTTTTGATGTACCGAAGGAGTTCGGAGTCCCGGATGAGATCGGGGACATGACAAGGAGTCTCGAAATGGTCGAGACGTAAAGATCGATATATTGGACGATTATATTCGGACATCGGAAAGGTTCCGAGTGATTCGGGTATTTTTCGGAGTACCGCAGAGTTACGGGAATACGTATTGGGCCTTATTGGGCCGTACGGGAAAGAAGAAAAAGGGCCTCAAGGGTGGCCGCACCCCTCCCCTTGGTCTGGTCCGAATTGGACTAGGGAAGGGGGGCGCCCCCTTCCTTCCTTCTCCTTTTCCCTTCTCCTTTTCCTATTCCATATGGGAGGTGGAATCCTACTAGGACTCCACACTTGGCATGCCCCCTCCTAGGGCCGGCCTCCTCCTCCCTTGCTCCTTTATATACGGGGGCAGGGGGCACCTCTAGACACAAGTTGATCCACGTGATCATATTCTTAGCCGTGTGCGGTGCCCCCTTCCACCATAATCCTCGATAATATTGTAGTGGTGCTTAGGCGAAGCCCTGCGATGGTAGTACATCAAGATCGTCACCACGCCATTGTGCTGACGGAACTCTTCCCCGACACTTTGCTGGATCAGAGTCCGGGAATCGTCATCGAGCTGAACGTGTGCTAGAACTCGGAGGTGCCCTAGTTTCGGTGCTTGATCGGTCGGGCCGTGAAGACGTACGACTACATCAACTGCGTTGTGCTAACGCTTCCGCTGTCGGTCTACAAGGGTATGTAGATCACACTCTCCCCTCTCGTTGCTATGCATCACCATGATCTTGCGTGTGCGTAGGATTTTTTTTGAAATTACTACGTTCCCCAACACATAAAACCGCCCACATGTGGTTAGCGCGTTCAGTTCTTGATCAACTTCACAAGAACTCCAGTCCTAGGTCGGCTCGAGTGGAACAAAAAACGATGCATAACCATGCATGGCCTCCCACCAGTACCTTTGTAACTTAGTATCACCTTTCATTAACATGGCATAAGCTAACCGAAGAGCGTATCGGAGCCAGGTTAATGACTACCCATAAGCACTAACTACATGATATAACATGACTTGAGCAACACACTAAGCATGCATACTACGACACGCGTGTTAAACACGGGAATAGATCTAGCAGAACTTGGCATGCCAGGAATGGAAGGTAAAGGCGATATCAGGTGACAATAATCAGGGTATGCATGAGAATAGACATTGAGACTCACCATAGCATCGACATACTAGTGCATGAATAAGGGAGAAATGAAGGAAATATGCCCTAGAGGCAATAATAAAGTTATTATTTATTTCCTTAAATCATGATAAATGTTTATTATTCATGCTAGAATTGTATTAATCGGAAACATGATACATGTGTGAATACATAGACAAACAGAGTGTCACTAGTATGCCTCTACTTGACTAGCTCGTTGATCAAAGATGGTTATGTTTCCTAGCCATGGACAAGGAGTTGTCATTTGATTAACGAGATCACATCATTAGGAGAATGATGTGATTGACTTGACCCATTCCGTTAGCTTAGCACTTGATCGTTTAGTTTGTTGCTATTGCTTTCTTCCTGACTTATACATGTTCCTATGACTGTGAGATTATACAACTCCCATTTACCGGAGGAACACTTTGTGTGCTACCAAACGTCACAACGTAACTGGGTGATTATAAAGGTGCTCTACAGGTGTCTCCGAAGTTACTTGTTGGGTTGGCGTATTTCAAGATTAAGATTTGTCACTCCGATTGTCGGAGAGGTATCTCTGGGCCCACTCGGTAATACACATCACTTAAGCCTTGCAAGCATTGCAACTAATGAGTTAGTTGCGGGATGATGTGTTATGGAACGAGTAAAGATACTTGCTGGTAACAAGATTGAACTAGGTATTGAGATACCGAAGATCGAATCTCGGGCAAGTAACATACCGATGACAAAAGGAACAACGTATGTTGTTATGCGGTTTGACCGATAAAGATCTTCGTAGAATATGTAGGAGCCAATATGAGCATCTAGGAGACGTGTCTCGGTCATGTCTACATAGTTCTCGAACCCGTACGATCCGCATGCTTAAAGTTTGATGACGATTATATTATGAGTTTTGATGTACCGAAGGTAGTTCAGAGTCCCAGATGAGATTGAGGACATGACGAGGAGTCTCGAAATGGCCGAGACGTAAAGATTGATATATTGGACGACTATATTCGGACATCGGAAAGGTTCCTAGTGATTCGGGTATTTTTGGGAGTACCGGGGATTTACGGGAATACGGGGGGAAGAAGTATATGGTCCTTATTGGGCTTTAGGGGATTGAGAGAGGCAGGCTGCGCCCCTCCCCCAATGACTAGTCCGAATTGGACTAGGGGGAGGGGCGGCGCCCCCTCCTTCCTTCTCTTCCCTCTTCCCCTTCCTTGTCCCCTACCCCTACTACTTGGAAAGGGGAGGAATCCTACTCCCGGTGGGAGTAGGACTCCTCCAGGGCGCGCCATAGGGGCCGGCCCTCTCCTCCTCCTCCTCTCCTTTATATACGAGGAGGGAGGCACCCCTTGGGGACACAACAATTGATCCCTTGGATCTCTTAGCCGTGTGCGGTGCCCCCCTCCACCATAATCCACCTCGGTCATATCGTAGTGGTGCTTAGGCGAAACCCTGCGTCGGTAGAACATCATCATCGTCACCACGCCGTCGTGCTGACGGAACTCTCCCTCAAAGCTCGGCTAGATCGGAGTTCGAGGGATGTCATCGAGTTGAATGTGTGCAGAACTTGGAGGTGTCGTGCATTCGGTGCTTGATCGGTCGGATCGTGAAGACGTATGACTACATCAACCGCATTGTGCTAACGCTTCCGCTTTCGATCTACGAGGGTACATGGACACACTCTCCCCTCTTGTTGCTATGCATCACCATGATCTTGCGTGTGCGTAGCAATTTTTTTGAAATTACTACGTTCCCCAACAGTGGTACCAGAGCCTGGTTTTATGGGTTGATGTTATATGCACGAGTAGAACACAAGTGAGTTGTGGGTGATACAAGTCATACTGCTTACGAGCATGTCATACTTTGGTTCGGCAGTATTGTTGGATGAATCGGCCTGGACCGACATTACGCATACGCTTACGCGAGACTGGTTCTACCGACGTGCTTTGCACACAAGTGGCTGGCAGGTGTCAGTTTCTCCAACTTTAGTTGAATCAAGTGTGGCTACACCCGGTCCTTGAGAAGGTTAAAACAACACCAACTTGATGAACTATCGTTGTGGTTTTGATGCGTATGTAAGAACGGTTCTTGCTCAGCCCGTAGCAGCCACGTAAAACTTGCAACAACAAAGTAGAGGACGTCTAACTTGTTTTTGCAGGGCTTGTTGTGATGTGATATGGTCAAGACGTGATGAGATATAAGTTGTTATATGAGATGATCATGTTTTGTTGAAGTTATCGGCAACTGGCAGAAGCCTTATGGTTGTCTCTTTATTGCATAAGATGCAAGTGCCATGTAATTGCTTTACTTTATCGCTATGCGATAGCCATGGGCGGAGCTATGCTAATTCAAGGGTATGCAATGCATACCCAATGATTTTTGCAAAAAAATTCAGTATATAAGCTTCTATATGCATGTATATACCGGATGGCTGTCTAGTTACGAGTACAGGATGGAGAAATGAAGAAGAGAACGATTCAGTGTCGTTTGGGCCTTTATTGGGCTGCTACATTGCTAGTACAGTGCTTCTAGGCCTTGTCCTTTAGGCTTGACACTGGCTTTTGATGGAAGTCCAGGAACCAGCCCTCCCAGTCAACGTGTGACTACGATTCCGTGGATTGAACTGGCGCGTCGTAAAACTAGGGCATCACGCATGACCGCATCTGCCAACGGAAGCAACCGCCGCGTTGTCCACCATGGATGATCTCTGCATGCGGCCTGCCACCGATCGACTGCCTACACACGTTCTCTGCGGTACGCGATCGGCAACGATACATTGCGCACAGCCCATCTAGCAGGCAAGTCACCAACGGCTGCGTTGTGCATGCGCAATTTCACCCATCGTCTCATCTAATTATGATTTGTCATATTTTTTTTAATCTTTTCTCCAAATTGTTTAACCATAATAGATGATTGTTTTTATTTCTTAATTTATTTTTAATTAAATTATTGGAAACCAATACTAATATGATTGCTTGGTCAGTTTCTTTTCACGTAAATTCTTGATGCAAACTAAGAAATATGTCATCATTTCTTGCTTCCAAAAAGGCGATCGTAGGGACATATCCTAATTCTCCTTATACTTGAAATGTAGGTAAATTGTTAGGGACATATGTCACTACAAAGAATAATTTACAGTTTTGTTATGAACTTTTTGAAGGAAATATGCCCTAGAGGCAATAATAAAGTTATTATTTATTTCCTTATATCATGATAAGTGTTTATTATTCATGCTAGAATTGTATTAACTGGAAACATAATACATGTGTGAATACATAGACAAACAGAGTGTCACTAGTATACCTCTACTTGACTTGCCTGTTGATCAAAGACGGTTATGTTTCCTAGCCGTAGACATGAGTTGTCATTTAATTAACGGGATCACATCATTAGGAGAATGATGTGATTGACATGACCCATTCCGTTAGCTTAGCACCTGATCTTTTAGTATGTTGCTATTGCTTTCTTCATGACTTATACATGTTCCTATGACTATGAGATTATGCAACTCCCGTTTGCCGGAGGAACACTTTGTGTGCTACCAAACATCACAACGTAACTGGGTGATTATAAAGGTGCTCTACAGGTGTCTCCAAAGGTACATGTTGGGTTGGCGTATTTTGAGATTAGGATTTGTCACTCCGATTGTCGGAGAGGTATCTCTGGGCCCTCTCGGTAATGCACATCACATAAGCCTTGCAAGCATTGCAACTAATGAGTTAGTTGCGAGATGATGTATTACGAAACGAATAAAGGGACTTGCCGGTAACGAGATTGAACTAGGTATTGAGATACCGACGATCGAATCTCGGGCAAGTAACATACCGATGACAAAGGGAACAACGTATGTTGTTATGCGGTCTGACCGATAAAAGATCTTCGTAGAATATGTAGGAGCCAATATGAGCATCCAGGTTCCGCTATTGGTTATTGACCGGAGACATGTCTCGGTCATGTCCACATTGTTCTCGAACCCGTAGGGTCCGCACGCTTAAGGTTTCGATGACAGTTATATTATGAGTTTATGCATTTTGATGTACCGAAGTTTGTTTGGAGTCCCGGATGTGATCACGGACATGACGGGGAGTCTCGAAATGGTCGAGACATAAAGATTGATATATCGGAAGCCTATATTTGGATATCGGAGGTGTTCCGGATGAAATCGGGATTTTACCGGAGTACCGGGAGGTTACCGGAACCCCCCGGGAGGTATATGGGCCTTAGTGGGATTTAGTGGAAGAGAGGAGAGGTGTCCAGGGCTGGGCCGCGCGCCCCTCCCCCTAGTCCGAATAGGACAAGGAGAGGGGGGCGGCGCCCCCCCTTCCTTCTCTCTCTCCTCTTTCCCCCTTCCCGAATCCTATTCCAACTAGGAAAGGGGGGGAATCCTACTCCCGAAGGTAGTAGGACTCCTCCTGGCGCGCCCTCTCCTGGCCGGCCACACCCCCCCTTGATCCTTTATATACGGAGGCAGAGGGCATCCCTAGAGACACAAGTTGATCCACGTGATCATATTCTTAGCCGTGTGCGGTGCCCCCTTCCACCATAGTCCTCGATAATATTGTAGTGGTGCTTAGGCGAAGCCCTGCAATGGTAGTACATCAAGATCGTCACCACGCCGTCGTGCTGACGGAACTCTTCCCCGACACTTTCCTGGATCGGAGTCCGGGGATCGTCATCGAGCTGAACGTGTGCTAGAACTCGGAGGTGCCGTAGTTTCGGTGCTTGATCGGTCGGGCCGTGAAGACGTACAACTACATCAACCACGTTGTGCTAATGCTTCCGTTGTCGATCTACAAGGGTACATAGATCACACTCTTCCCTCTCGTTGCTATGCATCACCATGATCTTGCGTGTGCGTAGGAATTTTTTTGGAATTACTACGTTCCTCAACAGTGGTATCAAAGCCTAGGTTTTATGTGTTGATATTATTTGCACGAGTAGAACACAAGTGAGTTGTGGGCGATATAAGTCATACTGCTTACCAGCATGTCATACTTTGGTTCGGCGATATTGTTGGACGAAGCGGCCCGGACCGACATTACGCGTACGCTTACGCGAGACCGGTTCTCCCGACGTGCTTTGCACAAAGGTGGCTAGCGGGTGACAGTTTCTCCAACTTTAGTTGAACCGAGTGTGGCTACGCCCGGTCCTTGTGAAGGTTAAAACAGCACCAACTTGACAAACTCTCGTTGTGGTTTTGATGCGTAGGTAAGATTGGTTCTTGCTTAAGCCCGTAGCAGCCACGTAAAACATGCAACAACAAAGTAGAGGACGTCTAACTTGTTTTTGCAGGGCATGTTGTGATGTGATATGGTCAAGACATGATGCTAAATTTTATTGTATGAGATGATCATGTTTTGTAACCGTGTTATCGGCAACTGGCAGGAGCCATATGGTTGTCGCTTTATTGTATGCAATGCAATCGCGCTGTAATGCTTTACTTTATCACTAAGCGGTAGCGATAGTCGTGGAAGCATAAGATTGGCGAGACGACAACGATGCTACGATGGAGATCAAGGTGTCGCGCCGGTGACGATGGTGATCATGACGGTGCTTCGAAGATGGAGATCACAAGCACAAGATGATGATGGCCATATCATATCACTTATATTGATTGCATGTGATGTTTATCTTTTATGCATCTTATCTTGCTTTGATTGACGGTAGCATTATAAGATGATCTCTCACTAATTATCAAGAAGTGTTCTCCCTGAGTATGCACCGTTGCGAAAGTTCTTCATGCTGAGACACCACGTGATGATCGGGTGTGATAGGCTCTATGTTCAAATACAACGGGTGCAAAATAGTTGCGCACGCGGAATACTCAGGTTATACTTGACGAGCCAAGCATATACAGATATGGCCTCGGAACATGGAGACCGAAAGGTCGAGCGTGAATCATATAGCAGATATGATCAACATAGCGATGTTCACCAATGAAACTACTCCATCTCATGTGATGATCGGACATGGTTTAGTTGATTTGGATCACGTAATCACTTAGAGGATTAGAGGGATGTCTATCTAAGTGGCAGTTCTTAAGTAATATGATTAATTGAACTTAAATTTATCATGAACTTAGTCCTGGTAGTATTTTGCAAATTATGTTGTAGATCAATAGCTCGGGTTGTTGCCTCCCTGTGTTTATTTTGATATGTTCCTAGAGAAAATTGTGTTGAAAGATGTTAGTAGCAATGATGCGGATTGGATCCATGATCTGAGGTTTATCCTCATTGCTGCACAGAAGAATTATGTCCTTGATGCACCGCTAGGTGACAGACCTATTGCAGGAGCAGATGCAGACATTATGAACGATTGGCTAGCTCAATATGATGACTACTTGATAGTTTAGTGCACCATGCTTAATGGCTTAGAATCGGGACTTCAAAGATGTTTTGAACGTCATGGACCATATGAGATGTTCCAGGAGTTGAAGTTAATATTTCAAGCAAATACCCGAGTTGAGAGATATGAAGTCTCCAACAAGTTCTATAGCTAAAAGATGGAGGAGAATCGCTCAACTAGTGAGCATGTGCTCAGATTGTCTGAATACTACAATTGCTTGATTCAAGTGGGAGTTAATCTTCCAGATAAGATAGTGATTGACAGAATTCTCTAGTCACCATCACCAAGTTAGTAGAACTTCATGGTGAACTATGATATGCAAGGGATAACGGAAACGATTCCCAAGCTCTTCGTAATGCGGAAATTGACGAAGGTAGAAATTGAGAAAAACATCAAGTGTTGATGGTAGATCAGACCACTAGTTTCAAGAAAAGGGCAGAGGGAAGAAGGGGAACTTCAAGAAGAACAGCAAGCAAGTTGCTGCTCAAGTGAAGAAGCCCAAGTCTGGTCCTAAGCCTGAGACTAAGTGTTTCTACTGCAAAGGGACTGGTCACTGGAAGCGGAACTACCCCAAGTGATTGGCAGATAAGAAGGATGGCAAAGTGAACATAAGTATATTTGATATACATGTTATTGATGTGTACTTTACTAGTGTTTATAGCAACCCCTCAGTATTTGATACTAGTTCAATTGCTAAGATTAGTAACTCGAAACGGGAGTTGCAGAATAAACAGAGACTAGTTAAGGGTGAAGTGACGATGTGTGTTGGAAGTGGTTCCAAGATTGATATGATCATCATCGCACACTCTCTATACTTTCGGGATTAGTGTTGAACCTGAATAAGTGTTATTTGGTGTTTGCGTTGAGCATGAATATGATCTGATCATGTTTATTGTAATACGGTTATTCATTTAAGTAAGAGAATAAATTGTTGTTCTGTTTACATGAATAAAACCTTATATGGTTACACACCCAATGAAAATAGTTCGTTGGATCTCGATCATAGTGATACACATAATCATAATATTGAAACCAAAAGATGCAAAGTTAATAATGATAGTGCAACTTATTTGTGGCACTGCCGTTCAGGTCATATTGGTGTAAAGCGCATGAAGAAACTCCATGCTGATGGGTTTTTGGAATCACTTGATTATGAATCACTTGATGCTTACGAACCATGCCTCATGGGCAAGATGACTAAAATGCCATTCTCCGGAACAATGGAGCGAGCAACTGACTTATTGGAAATAAATACATACTGATGTATGCGATCCGATGAGTGTTAAGGCTCGCGGAGGGTATCATTATTTTCTGACCTTCACAGATGATTTGAGCAGATATGGGTATATCTACTTGATGAAACATAAGTCTGAAACATTTGAAAAGTTCAAAGAATTTCAGAGTGAAGTGGAAAATCATCGTGACAAGAAAATAAGGTTTCTACGATCTGATCACGGAGACAAATATTTGAGGTATGAGTTTGGTCTTCAATTAAAACAATGTGGAATAGTTTCACAAATTCATGCCACCTGGAACACCACAGCATAATGGTGTGTCCGAACGTCATAACCGTACATTATTGGATATAGTACAATCTATGATGTTTCTTACCGATTTACCAATATCGTTTTGGGATCATGCATTAGAGATATCTGCATTCACGTTAAAAAAAGGGGCACCATCTAAGTCCGTTGAGACGACACAATATGAACTATGGTTTGGCAAGAAACCAAAGTTGTCGTTTCTTAAAGTTTGGGGTTGCGATGCTTATAAGAAAAAGTTTCATCATGATAAGCTCAAACCCAAATCGGAGAAATGTGTCTTCATAGGATACCCAAAGGAGACAGTAGGGTACACCTTCTATCACAGATCCAAAGGCAAGACATTCGTTGCTGAGAATGGATACTTTCTAGAGAAGGAGTTTCTCTCGAAAGAAGTGAGTGGGAGGAAAGTAGAACTTGATAAGGTAACTGTACCTGCTCCCTTATTGGAAAGTAGTTCATCACAGAAATCTGTTTCTGTGACACCTACACCAATTAGTGAGGAAGCTAATGATGATGATCATGAAACTTCAGAACACGATACTACTGAACCTTGTAGATCAACCAGAGTGAGATCCGCACCAGAGTGGTACGACAATCCTGTTCTGGAAGTCATGCTACTAGATCATGATGAACCTACGAACTATGAAGAAGCGATGGTGAGCCCAGATTCCGCAAAATGGCTTGAAGCCATGAAATCTGAGATGGGATCTATGTATGAGAACAAAGTATGGACTTTGGTTGACTTTCCCAATGATCGGCAAGCAATTGAGAATAAGTGGATCTTCAAGAAGAAGACTGACGCTGACGGTAATATTACTGTCTACAAAGCTCGACTTGTCACAAAAGGTTTTCGGCAAGTTCAAGGGATTGACTACGATGAGACCTTCTCTCCCGTAGCGATGCTTAAGTCTGTCCGAATCATGTTAGCAATTGCCGCATTTTATGATTATGAAATTTGGCAGATGGATGTAAAAACTGCATTCTTGAATGGATTTCTGGAAGAAGAGTTGTATATGATGCAACCAGAAGGTTTTGTCGATCCAAAGGGAGCTAACAAAGTGTGCAAGCTCCAGCGATCCATTTATGGACTGGTGCAAGCCTCTTGGAGTTGGAATAAACGCTTTTGATAGTGTGATCAAAGCATTTGGTTTTATACAGACTTTTGGAGAAGCCTGTATTTACAAGAAAGTGAGTGGGAGCTCTGTACCATTTCTGATATTATATGTGGATGACATATTACTGATTGGAAATGATATAGAATTTCTGGATAGCATAAAGGGATACTTGAATACGAGTTTTTCAATGAAAGACCTCGGTGAAGCTGCTTACATATTGAGTATCAAGATCTATAGAGATAGATCAAGACGCTTGATAAGTTTTTTCAATGAGTACATACCTTGACAAGATTTTGTAGTAGTTCAAAATGGAACAGTCAAAGAAAGAGTTCTTGCCTGTGTTACAAGGTGTGAAATTGAGTAAGACTCAAAACCCAACCACGGCAGAAGATAGAAAGAGAATGAAAGTCATTCCCTATGCCTTGGCCATAGTTTCTATAAAGTATGCCATGCTATGTACCAGATCTATTGTATACCCTACACTGATTTTAGCAAGGGAGTACAATAGTGATCTAGGAGTAGATCACTGGACAGCGGTCAAAATTATCCTTAGTGGAATAAGGATATGTTTCTCGATTATGGAGGTGACAAAAAGGTTCGTCGTAAAGGGTTACGTCGATGCAAGTTTTGACACTAATCTAGATGACTCTAAGTCTCAATCTAGATACATATTGAAAGTGGGAGCAATTAGCTAGAGTAGCTCCGAGCAGAGTATTGTTGACATAGAAATTTACAAAATACATATGGATCTGAATTTGGCAGACCCGTTGACTAAAATTATCTCACAAACATGATCACACCTTAGTACTCTTTGGGTATTAATCACATAGCGATGTGAACTAGATTACTGAATCTAGTAAACCCTTTGGGTGTTGGTCACATGGCGTTGTGAACTATGGTGTTAATCACATGATTATGTGAACTATCAATGTTAATCACATGGTGATGTGATCTAGATTATTGACTCTAGTGCAAGTGGGAGACTGAAGGAAATATGCCCTAGAGGCAATAATAAAGTTATTATTTATTTCCTTATATCATGATAAGTGTTTATTATTCATGCTAGAATTGTATTAACTGGAAATGTAATACATGTGTGAATACATAGACAAACAGAGTGTCACTAGTATGCCTCTACTTGACTAGCCTGTTGATCAAAGACGGTTATGTTTCCTAGCCGTAGACATGAGTTGTCATTTGATTAACAGGATCACATCATTAGGAGCATGATGTGATTTACATGACCCGTTCCGTTAGCTTAGCACCTGATCGTTTAGTATGTTGCTATTGCTTTCTTCATGACTTATACATGTTCCTATGACTATGAGATTATGCAACTCCCGTTTGCCGAAGGAACACTTTGTGTGCTACCAAACGTCACAACGTAACTGGGTGATTATAAAGGTGCTCTACAGGTGTCTCCAAAGGTACATGTTGGGTTGGCGTATTTCGAGATTAGGATTTGTCACTCCGATTGTCAGAGAGGTATCTCTGGGCCCTCTCGGTAATGCACATCACATAAGCCTTGCAAGCATTGCAACTAATGAGTTAGTTGCGAGATGATGTATTACGAAACGAGTAAAGAGACTTGCCGGTAACGAGATTGAACTAGGTATTGAGATACCGACGATCGAATCTCGGGCAAGTAACATACCGATGACAAAGGGAACAACGTATGTTGTTATGCGGTCTGACCGATAAAAGATCTTCGTAGAATATGTAGGAGCCAATATGAGAATCCAGGTTCCGCTATTGGTTATTGACCGGAGACATGTCTCGGTCATGTCTACATTGTTCTCGAACCCGTAGGGTCCGCACGCTTAAGGTTTCGATGATAGTTATATTATGAGTTTATGCATTTTGATGTACCGAAGTTTGTTCGGAGTCCCGGATGTGATCACGGACATGACGAGGAGTCTCGAAATGGTCGAGACATAAAGATTGATATATTGGAAGCCTATATTTGGATATCGGAAGTGTTCCGGGTGAAATCGGGATTTTACCGGAGTACCGGGAGGTTACCGGAACCCCCCGGGAGGTATATGGGCCTTAGTGGGCCTTAGTGGAAGAGAGGATAGGTGGCCAGGGCTGGGCCGCGCGCCCCTCCCCCCCCTAGTCCGAATAGGACAAGGAGAGGGGGGCGGCGCCCCCCCCTTCCTTCTCTCTCTCCTCTTTCCCCCTTCCTGAATCATATTCCAACTTGGAAATGGGGGATCCTACTCCCGAAGGGAGTAGGACTCCTCCTGGCGCGCCCTCTCCTGGCCGGCCGCACCCCCCCTTGATCCTTTATATACGGAGGCAGAGGGCACCCCTAGAGACACAAGTTGATCCACGTGATCATATTCTTAGCCGTGTGCGGTGCCCCCTTCCACCATAGTCCTCGATAATATTGTAGCGGTGCTTAGGCGAAGCCCTGCGACGGTAGTACATCAAGATCGTCACCACGCCGTCGTGCTGACGGAACTCTTCCCCTACACTTTGCTGGATTGGAGTCCGGGGATCGTCATCGAGCTGAACATGTGCTAGAACTCGGAGGTGCCGTAGTTTCGGTGCTTGATCGGTCGGGCCGTGAAGACGTACGACTACATCAACCACGTTGTGCTAACGCTTCCGTTGTCGATCTACAATTGTACATCGATCACACTCTTCCCTCTCGTTGCTATGCATCACCATGATCTTGCGTGTGCGTAGAATTTTTTTTGAAATTACTACGTTCCCCAACACTTTTATGCCTTATTATATCGTTGTGTACAAAAAAAACTTCGCATACCCATGTCGAAAATCCTGGCTCCGCCACTGGCGAGCAATAGTTGCAAAAGCAATAGCTGGTGAGACGACCATGTGATGACACGTTGATAAAAGATCAAGATGATGGAGATCATGGTGTCATGCCGGTAACAATGGAGATCATGGTGTCATGCCGGTAACAATGGAGATCATGACAGTACTTTGGAGATGGAGATCAAAAGCACAAGATGATGATCGCCATATCATGTCACATATTTTGATTGCATGTGATGTTTATCTTTTATACATCTTACTTTGCTTAGTTATACAGTAGCATTATAAGATGATCTCTCACTAAATTTCAAGATAAAAGTGTTCTCCCTGAGTATGCACCGTTGCCAAAGTTCGTCGTGCCCAGACACCACGTGATGATCAGGTGTGATAAGATCTACGTCCATCTACAATGGGTGCAAGCCAATTTTGCACACGCAGAAATACTCGGGTTAAACTTGACGAGCCTAGCATATGCAGATATGGCCTCGGAACACTGGAGACCGAAAGGTCGAGCGTGAATCATATAGTAGATATGATCAACATAATGATGTTCACCATTGAAAACTACTCCATTTCACCTGATGATCGGTTATGGTTTAGTTGATATGGATCACATGATCACTTAGATGATTAGAGGGATGTCTATCTAAGTGGGAGTTCTTAAGTAATATGATTAATTGAACTTTAATTTGTCATGAACTTAGTCCTGATAGTATTTGCATATCTATGTTGTAGATCAATAGCTCGCGTTATTGCTTCCCTATGTTTTATATGTGTTCCTAGAGAAAACTAAGTTGAAAGATGATAGTAGCAATGATGCGGACTGGGTCCGTGATCTGAGGTTTATCCTCATTGCTGCACAGAAGAATTATGTCCTTGATGCACCGCTAGGTGACTGACCTATTGCAGGAGCAGATGCAGACGTTATGAACGTTTGGCTAGCTCAATATGATGACTACTTGATAGTTTAGTGCACCATGCTTAACAGCTTAGAATCGGGATTTCAAAGACGTTTTGAACATCATGGACCATATGAGATGTTCCAGGAGTTGAAATTAATATTTCAAGCAAATACCCGAGTTGAGAGATATGAAGTCTCCAACAAGTTCTATAGCTAAAAGATGGAGGAGAATAGCTCAAGCAGTGAGCATGTGCTCAGATTGTCTGGGTACTACAATCACTTGAATCAAGTGGGAGTTAATCTTCCAGATAAAATAGTGATTGACAGAATTCTCTAGTCACCATCACCAAGTTAGTAGAACTTCGTGATGAACTATAGTATGAAAGGGATGACGTAAATGATTCCCGAGCTTTTCATGATGATGAAATTGATGAAGGTGGAAATCAAGAAAGAGCATCAAGTGTTGATGATTAACAAGACCACTAGTTTCAAGAAAAGGGCAAAGGGAAAGAAAGGGAACTTCAAGAAGAACGGCAAGCAAGTTGCTGCTCAAGTGAAGAAGCCCAAGTCTGGACCTAAGCCCGAGACTAAGTGCTTCTACTGCAAAGGCACTGGTCATTGGAAGCGGAAATGCCCTGAATATTTAGTGGATAAGAAGGATGACAAAGTGAACAAGGGTATATTTGATATACAGGTTATTGATGTGTACCTTACTAGTATTTATAGTATCCCCTGGGTATTTGATACTTGTTCGGTTGCTAAAAAATAGTAACTCGAAATAGGAGTTACAGAATAAATAGAGACTAGTTAAGGGTGAAGTAACGATGTGTGTTGGCAGTGGTTCCAAGATTGATATGATCATCATCGTACACTCCCTATACTTTTAGGATTAGTGTTAAACCTAAATAAATGTTATTTGGCGTTTGTGTTGAGCATGAATATGATTTGATCATGTTTATTGCAATATGGCTATTCATTTAAAATCAGAGAATAATTGTTGTTCTGTTTACATGAATAAAACCTTCTTTGGTTATACACCCAATGAAATTGGTTTGTTGGATCTCGATCGTAGTGATACACATATTCATAATATTGAAGCCAAAAGATGCAAAGTTAATAATGATAGTGCAACTTATTTGTGGCACTGCAGTTTGGGTCATATTGGTATAAAGCGCATGAAAAAACTCCATGCTGATGGGCTTTTGGAATCACTTGATTATGAATCAGTTGATGCTTGCGAACCATGCCTCATGGGCAAGATGACTAAGACTCCGTTCTCCGGAACAATGGAGCAAGCAACAAACTTGTTGGAAATAATACATACTGATGTATGCAGTCCAATGAGTGTTGAGGCTCGTGGCGGGTATCGTTATTTTATGACCTTCACATATGATTTGAGCAGATATGGGTATATCTACTTGATGAAACATAAGTCTGAAACATTTGAAAAGTTCAAAGAATTTCAGAGTGAAGTGGAAAATCATCGTAACAAGAAAATAAAGTTTCTACGATCTGATTGCAGAGGCGAATATTTGAGTTACGAGTTTGGTCTTCAATTAAAACAATGTGGAATAGTTTCACAAACTCATGCCACCTGGAACACCACAGTGTAATGGTGTGTCCGAACGTCGTAATTGTACTTTACTAGATATGGTGCGATCTATGATGTCTCTTACTGGTTTACCACTATTGTTTTGGGGTTATGCATTAGAGACAGCTGCATTCACATTAAAAAGGGCACCATCTAAATCCATTGAGACGACACCGTATGAACTGTGGTTTAGCAAGAAACCTAAGCTGTCGTTTCTTAAAGTTTGGGGTTGCAATGCTTATGTGAAAAAGTTTCATCTTGATAAGCTCAAACCCAAGTCGGAGAAGTGCATCTTCATAGGATACCCGAAAGTAACTGTTGGGTACACCTTCTATCACAGATCCAAAGGAAGATGTTTGTTGCTGAGAATGGATCCTTTCTAGAGAAGGAGTTTCTCTCAAAAGAAGTGAGTGGGAGGAAAGTAGAACTTGATGAGGTAACTGTACCTGCTCCCTTATTGGAAAGTAGTTCATCACAGAAATCTGTTTCTGTGACTCCTACACTAATTAGTGAGGAAGCTAATGATGATGATCATGTAACTTTAGATCAAGTTACTACCGAACCTCATAGGTCAACCAAAGTGAGATCTGCACCAGAGTGGTACGGTAATCCTGTTCTGGAGGTCATGTTAATTGACCATGACGAACCTATGAACTATGAGGAAGAGATGATGAGCCCAGATTCCGCGAAATGGCTTGAGGCCATGAAATCTGATATGGGATCCATGTATGAGAACAAAGTGTGGACTTTGTTTGACTTGCCCGATGATCGGCAAGCCATAGAAAATAAATGGATCTTCAAGAGGAATACGGACGTTGATAGTAGTGTTACTATCTACAAAGCTAGACTTGTCGAAAAAGGTTTTTGAAAAAGTTCAAGGTGTTGACTATGATGAGATTTTCTCACTCGTAGCGATGCTTAAGTCTGTCCGAATCATGTTAGCAAATCGCCACATTTTATGAAATCTGGCAAATGGATAAACAAAACTGCATTCCTTAAAGGATATATTAAAGAAAGAGTTGTATATGATGCAACCAGAAGGTTTTGTCAATCCTAAAGGTGCTAACAAAATATGCAAGCTCCAGTGATCCATCTATGGACTGGTGCAAGCATCTCAGAGTTGGAATATACGCTTTGATAAGTTAATCAAAGCATATAGTTTTATACAGACTTGCGGTGAAGCCTGTATTTACAAGAAAGTGAGTGGGAGCACTACAACATTTCTGATAAGTATATGTGAATGACATATTATTGATCGGAAATAATGTAGAATTATTCTGCGAAGCATAAAGGAGTGTTTGAAAGGAGTTTTTCAAGGAAAACCTCGGTGAAGCTGCTTATATATTGAGCATCAAGATCTATAGAGAGAGAATGAAAGTCATTCCCTATGCCTCAGCCATAGGTTCTATAAAGTATGCCATGCTGTGTACCAGATCTATTGTATACCCTACACTGTTTTTTTGGCAAGAGAGTACAATAGTGATCTAGGAGTAGATCACTGGACAGCAGTCAAAATTATCCTTAGTGGAATAAGGATATGTTTCTCGATTATGGAGGTGACAAAAGGTTCGTCATAAAGGGTTACGTCGATGCAAATTTTGACACTGATCCAGATAACTCTAAGTCTCAATCTGGATACATTTTGAAAGTGGGAGCAATTAGCTAGAGTAGGTCCGTGCAGAGCATTGTTGACATAGAAATTTGCAAAATACATACGGATCTGAATGTGGCAGACCCGTAGACTAAACTTCTCTCACAAGCAAAACATGATCACACCTTACTACTCTTTGGGTGTTGATCACATAGCGATGTGAACTAGATTGTTGACTCTAGTAAACCCTTTGGGTGTTGGTCATATGAAGATGTGAACTATGGGTGTTAATCACAAGGTAATGTGAACTATTGGTGTTAAATCACATGGCGATGTGAACTAGATTATTGACTCTAGTACAAGTGGGAGACTGAAGGAAATATGCCCTAGAGGCAATAATAAAGTTATTATTTATTTCCTTAAATCATGATAAATGTTTATTATTCATGCTAGAATTGTATTAACTGGAAACATGATACATGTGTGAATACATAGACAAATAGAGTGTCACTAGTATGCCTCTACTTGACTAGCTCGTTGATCAAAGATGGTTATGTTTCCTAGCAATAGACAAGGAGTTGTCATTTGATTAACGGGATCACATCATTAGGAGAATGATCTGATTGACTTGACCCATTCCGTTAGCTTAGCACTTGATCGCTTAGTTTGTTGCTATTGCTTTTTTCATGACTTATACATGTTCCTATGACTGTGAGATTATGCAACTCCCATTTACCGGAGGAACACTTTGTGTGCTACCAAACATCACAACATAACTGGGTGATTATAAAGGTGCTCTACAGGTGTCTCCGAAGGTACTTGTTGGGTTGGCGTATTTCGAGATTAGGATTTGTCACTCCGATTGTCAGAGAGGTATCTCTGGGCCCACTTGGTAATACACAGCACTTAAGCCTTGCAAGCATTGCAACTAGTGAGTTAGTTGCGGGATGATGTGTCACGGAATGAGTAAAGAGACTTGCCGGTAACGAGATTGAACTAGGTATTGAGATACCGACGATCGAATCTCGGGCAAGTAACATACCGATGACAAAAGGAACAACGTATGTTGTTATGCGGTTTGACCGATAAAGATCTTCGTAGAATATGTAGGAGCCAATATGAGCATCTAGGTTCCGCTATTGGTTATTGACCGGAGACGTGTCTCGGTCATGTCTACATGGTTCTCGAACCCATAGGGTCCGCACGCTTAAAGTTCGATGACGATTATGTTATGAGTTTATGAGTTTTGATGTATCGAAGGTAGTTCGGAGTCCCAGATGAGATCGGGGACATGACGAGGAGTCTCGAAATGGTCAAGACGTAAAGATCAATATATTGGACGACTATATTCGAATATCGGAAAGGTTCCGAGTGATTCGGGTATTTTACGGAGTACCGGGGAGTTACGGGAATACGAGGGAAGAAGTATATGGGCCTTATTAGGCTATAGGGGAGAGAGAGAGGCAGGCTGCACGCCCCCCAATGACTAGTCCGAATTGGACTAGGGGGAGGCGCGGCGCCCCTCCTTCCTTCTCTTCCCTCTTCCCTCTTCCCCTTCCTTGTCCCCTACTCCTACTACTTGGAAAGGGGAGGAATCCTACTCCCAGTGGGAGTAGGACTCATCCAGGGCGCACCATAGGGGCCGGCCCTCTCTTCGACCTCCACTCCTTTATATACGGGGAGGGAGCCACCCCTTGGAGACACAACAATTGATCCCTTGGATCTCTTAGCCGTGTTCGGTGCCCCCTCCATCATAATTCACCTCGGTCATATCGTAGCAGTGCTTAGGCAAAGCCCTGCGTCGGTAGAACATCATCATCGTCACCACGCCGTCGTGCTGACGGAACTCTCCCTCAAAGCCCGGATGGATCGGAGTTCGAGGGACGTCATCGATTTGAACGTGTGCAGAACTCAGAGGTGTCGTGCGTTCGGTGCTTGATCGATCGGATCATGAAGACGTACGACTACATCAACCGCATTGTGCTAACGCTTCTGCTTTCGGTCTACGAGGGTACATGGACACACTCTCCCCTCTCGTTGCTATGCATCACCATGATCTTGCGTGTGCGTAGGAAATTTTTTGAAATTACTACGTTCCGCAACAAGAAAATATAGGATGTGTCGAAATGTTCACGCTATAGCATGTGTGATCTCTTTTGATGAAAATCCTCGCGGCAGAGGAAGAACCATCACCTAAGATCATTTTTATGGCGGTGAGCGTCACAATCTTATGCCCTTATGGGGCAACCCCTCTAGATCTTATGTGATGGTTTGGCGATTCTAGGTGACGAAGGTTGAGTGTCACCTTTCATTATCATTTGATGGGACAGTTTCTAGCGTCACGCAAAATGCTAAGTGGGTCAGTGCAAGGATTTCTTTTAAAAAATGACGTCATGCAATTGAAAGTAGTGATCTTGGGTTTTCTCTACCATGGCATTGTTTTGAACGTATACTGGTCAAATTTGTTTTCCCTGTAACTTGAGTTTCTCATATCCAAATCCAATGATTCTTTTTCCTGCATGCCCATGTTGATATTTTCACTACTGTATCACCAATGTTTTTCCCTATCAACCTATTCAATTTTGTGCATGTCAAATTTGAATTTCAAGCTTCACGTTCATATTTCTTTGACAAGTATTTTTTATAGGCTTCCCTACTAGTTGAGATAGTTTTTGATGAGCAACATTTGTGCAGCTCGGGCATATTAGTATTAAGTGAGGAATTACCTTACACTAGTATAGAAACGGGTTTTGCCTGCGGTTTTCATACATGGGCCACCATCAAATCCTCGTTGCGCCTTAAAGCATGTGTTGCTATTACTTCCAGGCTGCACAAGAGTTTCTGAAACCATCCATGACATTCACTGAGTGTAGGTCGTTCCTTCATGGAGAAACCGTCGTTGATGCTATTTTTTGCGCAGGCGGTTTGTTATCAACAACCATTTGCAATAATATTGTTAATGACCGCATGCGGTACTCTACGATTCGGAGGTAGTTTGTCTTTTAGAACCGTTTGTAATATTGATCAGATCATTTGTTAAATTATCTACTATAGCCATAGACATTCCTACAACATCGCATACAACTCAAGCATCATAAATCTCTTATTTGGCAGCCAATCCTCTTACAACGTCGCATACAACTCAAGCATCATATCACATCACATCACATAAAACCCGTTGGAAAAGATCAAGTACCACAGTTGTAATACCACAAGTACATGACAGGAGACTTGAAGATCCAAACTATGTCATTTTATAATGTACCGACAACAATTTGTATGCCATAAGACTGAAAGAATGGATTGTGAGTTATACAATCACCAGTAACAAAAAGTCATTAGGAGTCGACTGCATGGTGGTGAAACTCACCATCTTATTGGATGACGTGTTCAACCAAGAACTCAGTCACCATGGCGCGTACTGTCACTAGGTCAATCGGCCGCAGAATCCTTACAGGGATATTTTGAAAAAGTTATAATGACTGGATGGAAAAATTAGGATCAAACCTCAAGAAAATAAATAACTAAACTAAAAAAATAATAAAAGTAAGTTCCAATTCAAATACCTCACTTCATATACGCATTCCTACCGAAGCTCTATTCACTAGGAGGTTCAGGTGGTATGGAACATGGACACATACGGAAGTGTCCCATTTGGCAATTGGCGGCACTAGTACCTATTGTAGAGATATGTGATGATATTATCCATCAAATAAAGCACAATCAATTGGAAATGTTTTTGCAACTGTAGTAGGATATTCACTGGAATATCAGGAACATGTATTAGCTCATTTAAGGCTAAATTTGTTCTCCCTTCTTCATGAATATATAGTTGGAATGCTCTAAAAATGCACACAAGAACATGAGCTAATATTCATTTATTGTTTAATTTATATGGCATAAAGAGTTATGTGTACACAAATATACATATCAAGTAGCTTTTCTAAGTCCTCAAAACAAGGCCTTGAGCAACTATACCTATAAGAATCCAAATAATATACTTTCCCTTCATCCAGAAATATAGCAATAAGAATCCAGTGAAACCTAAAAAATATAAATAACATTTAGTTAATTGATGCTATGTCGGTGGTTCGGAAGGAAGAAAGGTTACAAGGGAGAAGTAGGCTTCCTTCCTGTTGGAGGGAAAAGTGGTAATATGTTCGTCCTGCCTCATGCTTATCAACTAAACAATGTAATCCTCGGCATGCCTATAACATTCACCATATTAGCACCATAGCTAACACCCAGATCTACAAAGTTTATATTAGGGTTCATCCTCATTGTTGAAGTCGTAGTATGAAGCATCTGAGGATTCTCGCATCTAAAACTGTCAGATTATATAGGTCAAACAAGTCCTCCCAACCAATAGGGAATAAAGAAACTCTATCACGATGGAAGTGTTGTGTTTGAAACTGAACCATGATCTCTTCAAGTTGTTCGGTCTTGGGTTTCTTCAAAATTTCCATGTAATGATTGTGCAGTTGAGCACATGCATATAGCTGTGATATCGCATCATATTTTTGAATAGGGTACAAGCGCTTTTTATTGCTTGTATTTTGATGCTAGTTTATCCATAGGAATTCTGCACCACATTCTACAAGCTTGCGTTTGCCATCTTCCTCCTTGATCAACTCATTGCTAGCACCAAGGTTGATAGTTTTTTTTGTCTTGAGCACACTAGTTAGGTTAGGGTCATCGGCAAGGTCATCACCATCATAGTTGGGAACTATGGCCAGTTGTAAAATTGTGAGTCCTTACCCCTCGGCAAAACATCATTTTCTTCAAACATGATGGCTCTCTTTGGCCACAACCTAGATGCTAGCTCTAGGGTGTTCATCTGTTGATAGTGGGACTAGAATCTTCAACTCTTTAAATGGGAGGTGGTAGTACTCCGGGGTCACGTTGGCTACAACAAAACAGACTTTAAGTAACACAATCATGTAACACATACAAAAATGTGTGAAAAGTAAATTAACAGTAACACCCCATTTTGTGTTGAACGACAGGCAATAACACATACTATATAAGGCCCCCAAATGTGTTACAGCGGTATGGTAACAGTAACATATAAGTATGTGTTGGTGGTATATGTTACGAACTTCACTGTTAGGAACACATAATCATTAGTTGATCATAGTGTTACAAGTTCTATTATATGGGGAAATAGAAATACTAAAATCAACTGCATATAGAGATCACCAATATCTTCACACAAAGCCCACGTGCCAATGTATTTTTTTGTATAAATACTTTTTTGTATTGGTAAATAAACTTTTCATTCTTTGGGTGATACGATACAAAAAAACAATACAGTTTGGGGCTAAATACTCATACAGAACTATTTCGATATGGTTGCAGTGAATATCATATTAACCATACTTTTACACGGTTTTTTGGATGACTCCACGACCATAAATGCAAATGCACACTTCAAAATGATTATAAAATAAACTATTTAACTAGTAAGATTCCCGTGCATTGCACGGAGCATCAAGATGCATTTTTTACAAAACACTTGTTGTGATTGACCCATGCAGGAGTAATCCCATGTGTAAAAACTAATGATATCTCAAGAATTTTATCGGGAAAATGGTATCTCGAGAATTTCATCAAAAAAATGATATCTCGAGAAAGATGAGAGATAAGGTGAGGAGGAGTGGGGCGTGGTGGTGACTGGTGGTCGGACTGGGCGGAGGCATGGAGTGGACGGCTGTCACACCCTCGATGCGACTATAGCTCCCACGTGTCGAGGCACGACTTAGAGATATAATTGCATTGAAGGCATATGTCGCAAGTTAGGAAATCTTCACAACATCCCATGTAATAAGATAAAAAGGGAGATAACATAGTTGGCTTACACTCGCCACGTCAATCAAGTACATAAATAACATAACATCAACCAAACACTCATGGCCCGACTACGGTGCCAAAATAAAAGAGAACCCAACATGCGACAATGGTCCCGTTCACCCCCAACTGGGCACCACTACTGATCGTCGGGAAAAGAAACATAGTAGCGCTGAGAGTCCTCGTCGAACTCCCACTTCAGCTCGTACGCGTCACCTGGAGCGGAATCACCTGGACCTGCATCTGGTGTAATAGGAATCTGTGAGCCACAGGGACTCAGCAATCTCGCACCCTCGCGATCAAGACTATTTAAGCTTATAGGAAGGGTAAGACAAATATATGTGGAGCTGCAGCAAGCGACTATCATATATGGTGGCTATCTTATTCGCAAAAGAGAGTGAGAAGAGGAGGCAAAGCGCGAGCGTGAAAAACTAGAGGAACAACCTGCGCAAGCATTACTCCAACACCGTGTCCACTTCCCGGACTCCACCGAGAAGAGGCCATCACGGTAACACACTCGGTTGATTCATTTTTAAATTAAGTTAAGGTTCAAGTTATCTACAACCGGACATTAACAAATTCCCATCTGCCCATAACCGCGGGCACGGCTTTCGAAAGTTCAATCCCTGCAGGGGAGTCCCAACTTAGCCCATGACAAGCTCTCACGGTCAACGAAGGAATAGACCTCCTCCCAAGACGTTCCGATCAGACTCGGTATCTCGGTAACTCAAGACACTTCGACAGGTTAAAACAAGACCAGCAACACCGCCCGAATGTGCCGACAAATCCCGATAGGAGCTGCACATATCTCTTTCTCAGGGCACACTCAGATGAGCAAGACGTCGGGTAGGCCAGTCCAGAGTTGCCCCTGGTAGCCCCGGACATCGCTCGGTTGAACCAACACTCAGAGGAGCACTGGCCCGAGGGGTTAAAATAAGATGACCCTTGAGTCTGCAGAACCCAAGGGAAAGAAAAGGCTAGGTGGCAAATGGTAAAACCAAGGTTGGGCATTGCTGGAAAAGCTTTAATCAAGGCGAAATATCAAGGGTTTCCCGTTATAACCCAACCGCGTAAGGAACGCAAAATTCGGGAACATAACACCGATATGACGGAAACTAGGGCGGCAAGAGTGGAACAAAACACTAGGCGAGAGGCCGAGCCTTCCACCCTTTACTAAGTATATAGATGCATTAAGATAACATAGCAATATAATGATATCCCAACAAGTAAGTAAATGTTCCAACAAGGAACGGCCTCCAATCTTCACCTGCAACTAGCAACGCTATAAGAGGGGCTAAGCAAAGCGGTAACATAGCCAATCAACGGTTTGCTAGGACATGGTGGGTTAGAGGTTTGACATGGCAATTTGGGAGGCTGACAGGCAAGTGGTAGGCATCGTAGCAATGGCATAGCAAAAGAGCGAGCAAACTAGCATAGCAAAGATAGTAGTGATTTCGAGGGTATGATCATCTTACCTGCACAGTTGTCAGAGTTGACTGGATCCTCAAAAGCACACTCAACGGGCTCCTCGGTAGCGAACTCTTCTCCCGGCTCTACCCAAACAAGACAAACAAGCAACAAGGATACAATCAACCACGTGCAAACTCAAACAACACGATACAAAGATGATATGCTATGCGGGATGCGATACGGGATGCAAAATGCAAGATATGACAGGAAATGCATGAACCTGGCCTCAACTTGGAAATCCAAGTGCGCCACTGGAAAGATGGGATGAAATCTCTTGAAAACGATATAAAGAACGCCGGAATCGGAGTTACGGTTTGGAAATGGCAAGCGTTTTAAGAATGACACCGGTCTGCGATTTACAGCAAGTAGGCATCTAAACGCAATGAAATGAACATGCTACAGCACTCAAACATAACAACAAAATACATGGCAGGGATTCACACAAGATGCTTAACAAAAGTCTAGCACTGAGCCACGGCCAATTCATCCATTATGAGGTTCAAACAAGCATGGCAAAAACGCAAATGGTAAACAGATCTCAAACTTAGTGAAATTAACACTTGTTTGGAATTTCAGATCATATAGCCCTCTTCGGAGCAACAAAACAACATGCTACAGGACCTGAACATGACAAAGAAAGACATGGTGTGGAGCTACTCAACAAGCTTAACAAAAGTCTTTTAGTGACCTTGAGCCAAAAGGGACCACAAAATATACTAACAAGCACATGAACATAGCAAAAACACAATCAGTTTTCAGACTTAGTGAAAACTGGGACATGCTGAAATATAACTCACGAAGGCACGTTTACGAGCTCGATGCACTCACTACGGTGCAAGTCATGGCAAGGCAAGCATACATCCATTAAGAAGGCACAAAATACAAGCTAGACATGGCAAGAACAATGGCATAGCATGCACGGATCAACTACAATAACATCGGCAAAATCGCAAACGAGTTGACGATCTGCCCAGATTCACAACGAAGCAAAAGTAGAGCTCGATTGACTCAAGCTAGGTTACTCCATAATTGCAAGTAAAGACATGGATAGATAGAGCATAACAAGATTAACAAAACTCCTTTACTGATCATCCTCAAAAGAGGCACGGATCACTAGGAAATAGCATGAACATGTGGCATCATGAACTAAATAATCCCAGACTTAGTGAAAACTACTAAGTCCCTGAAAACAAATTTACCGGGTGCCTCACTTTGCAAGCTTGCACAAGTCACCACACACATCCTAAAAATGCATGGGTTGCACCTCTGGAAAGATAACTAGATGCTTAACAAAACATATGAAGGACTCACAGGCATATCATGCACACAACAATCATGGCAAAAATGACAAAAGTCTAAGATGAACTAGCAGATCTGACAATTAACTCACGAGGCCTCCTTCTAACAGCATTTCGGGCATCAAGATGAACTCAAATGAAAATGATGTAATGGAATGAAATGATGTACTCGTCGAGGCGAACATTCTGATATGTTATATTCCCAAATCGGAGCTACGGATGCAAAGTTACGAGGCCTCGAACAGGAGCATATGGAGTAAAAATTCTGAGGACTTAGTAAAAAAACTACCCAGATCTGGATCTAGGGTTTCGGATCACTGTAGCAACCGGGTCGGGGCGCGCCTCCCGAGGCGACTCCGGCGAAGACGAGGACGGTTCCCGGCGGGGGCGACGTTCGGTGGCCGGAGCGGCGGCGCCGGGGGCCGCGGTGGCCGCAGCCGGGGCCGGCTACGGGCCGGGCGACGCCGGCGAGCTCCGCGGCGGCTCGGGGCGGCGACGGCGGCTGCGGCGGCCCGGCGACGAGGTGGCGATGGCGGCCGGCGGGGCGGGCCGCGGCGGCGCGGCGCCGGAGTGGAGGGCGACGGCGGCGGGCGAAGGGCGCGGGCGGCGAGGCGGCTTCGGGCCGGGGAGGGCCCGCGGCGGGTTTGCGGGCCTCGGGCGGCGGCGGTTCGCCGGGGTGAAACGTGGCACATGCTGAGAGGACGGTGGGGCGGCGGACGTTGTCCGGCCCGCTCCGGACACGTCCGGCGGCGGCGGATCTGGGATTTTTTAGGGTTAGGGGGGAGAGGATCCGCGAATTTTGGAGGAGGGTGTATATATAGGCATAGAGGGAGCTAGGAGAGTCCAAATGAGGTGCGGTTTTCGACCACGTGATCGTGATCGAACACTCTAGGACATGGAGCAGAGTTTGGTGGGTTTTGGGCCAAATTGGAGGGGTGTTGGGCTGCAACACACACGAGGCCTTTTCGGTCCCTCGGATAACCGTTAGAGTATCAAACGAAGTTCAAATGATACGAAACTTGACAGACGGTCTACCGGTAGTAAACCAAGGCCGCTTGGCAAGTCTCGGTCCAATCCGGAAATGTCTAATCCCCACACACGAAAGAAAGCTAGAAATGACCACCGGAGGAGAACGAAGCGCCGGAATGCAAAACGGACAACGGGGAAAATGCTCGAATGCATGAGACGAACAAGTATGCAAATGCAATGCACATGATGACATGATATGAGATGCATGACAACGACAACAACACACGGAGACGAAACCCAAACCCGAGGAAATAAATATAACTTAACGCCGGAAACGGCAAGAGTTGGAGTACAAATAAGGAAAGTTACATCCGGGGTGTTATAACACTCCACCACTACGAAAGGATCTCGTCCCGAGATCTAGGACTGAAAGAAACTCCGGGTACTCAGAACGGAGGTGATCCTCGCGTTCCCAGGTAGCTTCACGGTCGGAATGGTGTGACCACTTGACTTTGAGAAATTTGATTGACTTGTTGCGAGTCTTGCGTTCAGTCTCTTCAAGAATAGCAACTGGGTGCTCACGATAAGAGAGATCTTCTTGGAGCTCAATGTCCTCGAAGTTGATGGTGCGGTCAGGAGTCTTGAAGCACTTTCGAAGCTGAGAGACATGGAACACGTCATGAACATTTGCAAAGTTTGAAGGAAGCTCGAGTTGATAGGCGAGGTCGCCTCTCTTGCTGACAATCTTGAAAGGTCCCACGTATCTAGGGGCAAGCTTCCCTTTGATACCGAAGCGACGAGTACCTTTCATAGGAGAG
This sequence comes from Triticum aestivum, assembly GCF_018294505.1. Lineage (NCBI taxonomy): Eukaryota > Viridiplantae > Streptophyta > Magnoliopsida > Poales > Poaceae > Triticum > Triticum aestivum. The sequence continues at coordinate 461,989,539 of NC_057812.1, read as the reverse complement.
ACGCGGAGGTAAACATGATCTCCGATCTCGAAAGCCAAATCACGGTGCTTACTATCATAGTAGCTCTTCTGGCGGGATTGGGCTGCTTTGAGGTTATCACGAATGACTTTGCACATTTCTTCTGCTTCTGTGATTAAGTCATTACCCAAAAGCTGACGTTCACCGGTTTCAGACCAGTTGAGAGGGGTACGGCACTTCCTGCCATACAGAATTTCAAAAGGGGCCTTGCCCGAACTTGCTTGAAAACTGTTGTTGTAGGAGAATTCAGCATAAGGAAGACAATCCTCCCACTTCATGCCGAAGGAGATCACACAAGCCCTGAGCATATCTTCAAGAATCTGGTTGACACGCTCGACTTGACCGCTTGTTTGAGGATGGAAAGCTGTGCTGAAGCGGATGTTAGTGCCCATGGCCTTCTGGAAAGAATCCCAAAACTTCGAGGTAAAGATGCTGCCACGGTCTGAAGAGATCACTTGAGGAATACCGTGCAGAGAGACAATGCGAGAGGTATAGAGTTCCGCCAATTGAGCTGCAGTGATCGACTCTTTGATAGGCAGAAAGTGAGCCACTTTGGTGAGTTTGTCGATGACAACAAATATAGCATCATTGCCACGCTTGGACTTTGGAAACCCAGTCACGAAGTCCATTTCAATGTGGTCAAACTTCCATTCTGGAATGGCAAGAGGTTGGAGGAGACCTGCTGGCCTTTGGTGTTCTGCCTTCACTCTTCTGCAGACATCACATTCATTCACGAATTGAGCGATCTCGCGCTTCATTCGAGTCCACCAATAAGCTTGCTTAAGGTCCTGATACATCTTCGTGCTCCCAGGGTGGATGGAGAGGAGAGAATTGTGAGCCTCGTTCATGATCACTTTACAGAGGTCACCTTTGGGTACTACAATACGATCCTCGAAGAAGAGAGTGTCCTTGTCATCAAGGCGGTAGCACTTGTACTTGGACTGACTCTTGGCAATCCCAATCTTCACCTTTTTCACCATAGCATCAAGAAGCTGGGCTTGGCGAATCTGGTCTTCTAAGGTAGGAGAGACTTGAAGGTTGGCGAGGAAACCTTGAGGAACAACTTGCAGATTAAGTTTGCGGAAAGCTTCACAAAGCTCGGGTTGATAAGGCTTGAGAATCAGACTGTTGCAGTAGGCCTTTCTGCTCAAAGCGTCAGCAATCACATTGGCCTTGCCTGGAGTATACTCAATACTCGGATTATACTCTTGAATCATTTCGACCCATCGAGTTTGCCTGAGGTTGAGATTAGGCTGAGTGAAGATGTACTTGAGACTCTTGTGATCAGTGAAAATGTCCACTTTTCTTCCCAATAGAAGATGTCTCCAAGTCAAAAGAGCATGCACAACTGCCGCCAACTCGAGATCATGAGTGGGGTAGTTCTTCTCATTAGGCTTCAACTGGCGAGATGTATAAGCAACAACTTTCTTCTCTTGCATCAATACTGCGCCAAGACCTTGGAGAGAGGCATCACAAAAGACCTCGTACGGCTTGGATTCATCAGGCGGAGTCAGAACTGGAGCAGTGATCAATTTCTCTTTCAAAGTGTTGAAAGCAATATCACACTCCGGAGACCAAACGTACTTGACGTGCTTCTGAAGAAGATTTGAGAGAGGCTTCGCGATCTTAGAAAAGTTTTCAACGAATCTTCGGCAATAGCTTGCGAGACCGAGAAAACTGCGGAGTTGCTTCACATTCTGAGGAGGTTCCCAATTCACAATTGCAGACACCTTCTCAGGATTCACGGCAATGCCCTTGGCAGAGATGATATGACCAAGATAAAGAACCTCATCAAGCCAAAATTCACACTTGGAGAACTTGGCGTAGAACTGATGTTCTCTGAGCTTATCAAGAACCAAACGCAAGTGCTTGGCATGATCTTCCTTGTTCTTCGAGAAAACCAGAATGTCGTCGAGATAGACCAAAACGAAGTCATTGGTGTAGGCGTTGAAGATGAAGTTCATCATGCGAGAGAACGTCGGAGGAGCGTTGGCGAGGCCAAAAGACATGACAGTGTATTCATATGAACCAAAGCTTGTTCTGAATGCTGTCTTGGGAATATCTTCTTCACGAATGCGAATCTGGTGATAACCCATACGGAGATCAAGCTTGGAGAATACTTGGGCACCTTTGAGTTGTTCGAACAGCTCATTGATGTTGGGAAGTGGGTATTTGTTCTTGATGGTCTTCTTGTTCACTGGACGGTAATCAACACAAAGTTGGTCCGTTCCATCCTTCTTCTTCACAAAAAGAACACCACAACCCCACGGAGAAGAACTAGGCCGGATGAGACCCATTCTTCTTGCTCATCGAGTTGCTTCTTCAGCTCCTTCAACTCTTCAGGTCCGAGCTTGTAAGGACGCTTGCACACAGGTTCCGTGCCAGGCTCAAGATCAATAACGAATTCAACTGGCCGGTGCGGAGGCATTCCTGGGAGCTCTTCTAGAAAGACGTCTTGATATTCGCAAACGACTGGAATTTGCGAGATGGCATCCAATTCACCCTTCTCATTGAGAGAAAACAGACGGATGGTATCATCACGAGCGGCAAAGACAATTACATCCTCAGACGAATGAGTCAATTGAATCTGCCTGGCTGCACAATCAAGTTGAGCCTTGTGCTTAGAAAGCCAATCCATCCCGAGAATAAGATCAATATCTGAGTTACCAAGCACCATAGGAGAAGAAAGGAACTTGTAGTCGCCCAATGTGATAGTAACATACGGAGCCATCATTTTGGTGTTCATGAACAAACCCGGAGAAGAAACCGCTATCGGCTTAGGCAAATCAATAGTATGCACATCATGCATGGATGCAAAAGGCTTCGACAAAAATGATAAAGATGCACCAGTGTCAAAAAGAACTCTTGCGGGAATGTCATTAACAGGAAGGTTACCCATGATCACATCTGGTGATTCCTCTGCCTGAGCTGCATTCAGCAAGTTGACCTTGGCGGACTTGGGGTTATGCTTGACCACAGCTGTACTTGCCGATCTGACAGGAGGAGGAGGAGGAAGACGCCTCTGGTTGAAACACTTGTTGGCATAGTGACCCTTCTGTTGGCACTTGTTGCACGTGACCTCTGAAAGCGGACGGTGATACGGAGCACTCGATCTTGGAGCTTGAGACGAAGTCTTGTTCTGAAAGCCAGGGTTGGGTGGGTGGGAAGAACCACTGCCACCTTTGCTCTTCTGCTGATACGGCTGACGGAACGGAGGAGGAGGAAGCCAAAACTTCTGCTGCTTGGCCACTTGAGTAGAGGAAGAAGGAGTAACATCTCTGACTCGCTTCTTGGAAGCATCACACCTCAACTGAGCAGCCTCTTGCTTCAGTGCCATGTTGTAGAACTCATCGTATCTCAAGGGCTCAAAGAGAACAAGAGCGAGCTGAATATCTTCTCTGAGACCACCCCTGAACTGATATATCATGCTCTTCTCATCAGGGACGTCCTGCTTGGCAAAGCGGGCGAGCTTCTGGAACAACTTGTTGTAGTCATAGACAGACAAAGAGCCTTGCTTCAGATTGCGGAATTCCTCACGCTTGCTTTCAACCACGCTCTGCGGAATATGATGAGCTCGGAAATCTCGACGGAAATCATCCCAAGTGATAACACGTCCACCTCTGGAAGTCCTTGTACTGCTGGAACCATTCTGCAGCTTGATCTTTGAGTTGGAAGGAAGCGAACTTGACAAAGTCCTCAGGCCTGACGTTACTGCACTCGAAATGCTTACACAGATCCACAAGCCAATCGTCAGCATCGGTTGCCTCAACACAATTGCTGAAAGTCTTTGGCCCGTTAGCAAGGAACTGGTTGAGTGTAGCAAAGTGACTCTGATTGCTGCCTTGATTCCCTTGACTGCCTTGATTGCGCTCTTGGAGAATTTGCATGATCAGCTGTGTGTTTGCATTGGTTGCGGCCATCACAGCTTGCCATGCCTCTGGAGGAGGTGGAGGTGGTGGCGGATCAGGATTCGGAGTCGTGCGCGTTGGAGGAGCCATCCTGAAGAGGTTGACCACCATTAGCACATTGACAGATAAATATTGAAGCTGAATCCAACGGAATGAAAATTGCAACATATAGTCTTCACATCCGAACAAAATGAACGAATGCATTCCTCTTGAAATGGTCACATATCCATAAATTGAGAAGCCACGTAGAATTAAGGTAGAGAAATAAATCAACAAGGTACGGATCAAGAACGAATAATCGGTAAGAAATCCCAATCTCAAACCAATATCCGTGGAAGAAGAGCTAGAGCTACTAGAATTCCCACCTATGAAACTCCCGAACTTTTCCAGTTATGCAATCAGGTGTTGGGGATACAGGGGAAGCATAATATCTCACCCAAACTAGCAAATCCTACATCCAGCTGTATCCATCCTTCAACACATAACCAAGAAACTTCGGAAACCATCTACCTCAACCTTCGAAAAGCATCCGTTATACAAGTTATGGCGATACTCCCGAACTCCCGCCCCAGTACTGGGTGGCGTCGAGGTTATCTCACCAACGAACTGCATAAAATAGATTTTTGATGTCGGCGAAAATATCTCAAGTATTCCAGAATTGCAACGATAAAATTATGATGACAACACCTCAGAGCTCAACTCCCCGGGACACTTCCACTAAACCCCTGACAGGAGGCACCAAGACAGTATTCTCATCATAAGCCATCGGAACGATTCCAAGATACTCGCGTGATCCTAAAAAATATTTAGTGAAATTTGAGAAGAGAAGAGTCAAAACTCTACGTCAGGATGCCTTACCAGAGCGATGAGGAGACTGGGAAGTAAAAAGAATTCCTAGGCTCTCCGATATATAATTCCTAAATGACTCAAAACATTTTTCTAGACACAACTCGACTGCTAAAAAAACAATCAAGCAATGGGGCTCCTAAGGTCGGGGAAGGCTCTGATACCAACTTGTCACACCCTCGATGCGACTATAGCTCCCACGTGTCGAGGCACGACTTAGAGATATAATCGCATTGAAGGCATATGTCGCAAGTTAGGAAATCTTCACAACATCCCATGTAATAAGATAAAAAGGGAGATAACATAGTTGGCTTACACTCGCCACGTCAATCAAGTACATAAATAACATAACATCAACCAAACACTCATGGCTCGACTACAACGCCAAAATAAAAGAGAACCCAACATGCGACAACGGTCCCGTTCACCCCCAACTGGGCACCACTACTGATCGTCGGGAAAAGAAACATAGTAGCGCTAAGAGTCCTCGTCGAACTCCCACTTCAGCTCGTACGCGTCACCTGGAGCGGAATCACCTTGACCTGCATCTGGTGTAATAGGAATCTGTGAGCCACAGGGACTCAGCAATCTCGCACCCTCGCGACCAAGACTATTTAAGCTTATAGGAAGGGTAAGGCAAATATATGTGGAGCTGCAGCAAGCGACTATCATATATGGTGGCTATCTTATTCGCAAAAGAGAGCGAGAAGAGGAGGCAAAGCGCGAGCGTGAAAAACTAGAGGAACAACCTGCGCAAGCATTACTCCAACACCGTGTCCACTTCCCGGACTCTACCGAGAAGAGGCCATCACGGTAACACACTCGGTTGATTCATTTTTAAATTAAGTTAAGGTTCAAGTTATCTACAACCGGACATTAACAAATTCCCATCTGCCCATAATCGCGGGCACGGCTTTCGAAAGTTCAATCCCTGCAGGGGAGTCCCAACTTAGCCCATGACAAGCTCTCATGGTCAACGAAGGAATAGACCTCCTCCCAAGACGTTCCGATCAGACTCGGTATCTCGGTAACTCAAGACACTTCGACAGGTTAAAACAAGACTAGCAACACCGCCCGAATGTGCCGACAAATCCCAATAGGAGCTGCACATATCTCTTTCTCAGGGCACACTCAGATGAGCAAGACATCGGGTAGGCCAGCCCAGAGTTGCCCCTGGTAGCCCCGTACATCGCTCGGTTGGACCAACACTCAGAGGAGCACTGGCCCGGGGGGTTAAAATAAGATGACCCTTGAGTCTGCAGAACCCAAGGGAAAGAAAAGGCTAGGTGGCAAATGGTAAAACCAAGGTTGTGTATTGCTGGAAAAGCTTTAATCAAGGCGAAATATCAAGGGGTTCCCATTATAACCCAACCGCGTAAGGAACGCAAAATCCGGGAACACAACACCGATATGACGGAAACTAGGGCGGCAAGAGTGGAACAAAACACTAGGCGAGAGGCCGAGCCTTCCACCCTTTACCAAGTATATAGATGCATTAAGATAACATAGCAATATAATGATATCCCAACAAGTAAATAAATGTTCCAACAAGGAATGGCCTCCAATCTTCACCTGCAACTAGCAACGCTATAAGAGGGGCTAAGGAAAGCGGTAACATAGCCAATCAACGGTTTGCTAGGACATGGTGGGTTAGAGGTTTGACATGGAAATTTGGGAGGCTGACAGGCAAGTGGTAGGCATCATAGCAATGGCATAGCAAAAGAGCGAGCAAACTAGCATAGCAAAGATAGTAGTGATTTCGAGGGTATGATCATCTTGCCTGCACAGTTGTCAGAGTTGACTGGATCCTCAAAAGCACACTCAACGGGCTCCTCGGTAGCGAACTCGTCTCCCGGCTCTACCCAAACAAGACAAACAAGCAACAAGGATACAATCAACCACGTGCAAACTCAAACAACACGATACAAAGATGATATGCTATGCGGGATGCGATGCGGGATGCAAAATGCAAGATATGACAGGAAATGCATGAACCTGGCCTCAACTTGGAAATCCAAGTGTGCCACTGGAAAGATGGGATGAAATCGCTTGAAAATGATATAAAGAACGCTGGAATCGGAGTTACGGTTTGGAAATGGCAAGCGTTTTAAGAATGACACCGGTCTGCGATTTACAGCAAGTAGGCATCTAAACGCAATGAAATGAACATGCTACAGCACTCAAACATAACAAAAAAATACATGGCAGGGATTCACACAAGATGCTTAACAAAAGTCTAGCACTGAGCCACAGCCAATTCATCCATTATGAGGTTCAAACAAGCATGGCAAAAACGCAAATGGTAAACAGATCTCAAACTTAGTGAAATTAACACTTGTTTGGAATTTCAGATCATATAGCCCTCTTCGGAGCAACAAAACAACATGCTACAGGACCTGAACATGACAAAGAAAGACATGGTGTGGAGCTACTCAACAAGCTTAACAAAAGTCCTTTAGTGACCTTGAGCCAAAAGGGACCACAAAATATACTAACAAGCACATGAACATAGCAAAAACACAATCAGTTTTCAGACTTAGTGAAAACTGGGACATGCTGAAATATAACTCACGAAGGCACGTTTACGAGCTCGATGCACTCACTACGGTGCAAGTCATGGCAAGACAAGCATACATCCATTAAGAAGGCACAAAATACAAGTTAGACATGGCAAGGACAATGGCATAGCATGCACGGATCAACTACAATAACATCGGCAAAATCGCAAACGAGTTGACGATCTGCCCAGATTCACAACGAAGCAAAAGTAGAGCTCGATTGACTCAAGCTAGGCTGCTCCATGATTGCAAGTAAAGACATGGATGGATAGAGCATAACAAGATTAACAAAACTCCTTTACTGATAATCCTCAAAAGAGGCACGGATCACTAAGAAATAGCATGAACATGTGGCATCATGAACTAAATAATCCCAGACTTAGTGAAAACTACTAAGTCCCTGAAAACAGATTTACCGGGTGCCTCACTTTGCAAGCTTGCACAAGTCACCACACACATCCTAAAAATGCATGGGTTACACCTATGGAAAGATAAACAGATGCTTAACAAAACATAAGAAGGACTCACAGGCATATCATGCACACAACAATCATGGCAAAAATGACAAAAGTCTAAGATGAACAAGCAGATCTGACAATTAACTCACGAAGGCTCCTTCTAACAGCATTTTGGGCATCAAGATGAACTCAAATGAAAATGATGTAATGGAATGAAATGATGTACTCGTCGAGTTTTGATATGCTATATGCCCAAATCGGAGCAACGGATGCAAAGTTACGAGGCTTCGAACAGGAGCATATGGAGTAAAAATTCTGAGGACTTAGTGAAAAAGAACTACCCAGATCTGGATCTAGGGTTTCGGATCACTGTAGCAACCGGGTCGGGGCGCGCCTCCCGAGGCGACTCCGGCGAAGACGAGGACGGTGGCCGGCGGGGGCGACGTCCGGTGGCCGGGGCGGCGGCGCCGGGGGCCGCGGTGGCCGGAGCCGGGGCCGGCTACGGGCCGGGCGACGCCGGCGAGCTCCGCGGCGGCTCGGGGCGGCGACGGCGGCTGCGGCGGCCCGGCGACGAGGTGGCGACGGCGGCCAGCGGGGGCGGGCCGCGGCGGTGCGGCGCCGGAGTGGAGGGCGTCGGCGGCGGGCGAAGGGCGCGGGCGGCGAGGCGGCTTCGGGCCGGGGAGGGCCCGCGGCGGGCTTGCGGGCCTCGGGCGGCGGTGGTTCGTCGGGGTGCCACGTGGCACGTGCTGAGAGGGCGGCGGGGCGGCGGACGTTGTCCGGCCCGCTCCGGACACGTCCGGCGGCGGCGGATCTGGGATTTTTTAGGGTTAGGGGGGAGAGGATCCGCGAATTTCGGAGGGGGGTGTATATATAGGCATAGAGGGAGCTAGGAGAGTCCAAATGAGGTGTGATTTTCGGCCACGCGATCGTGATCGAACGCTCTAGGACATGGAGTAGAGTTTGGTGGGTTTTGGGCCAAATTGGTGGGGTGCTGGGCTGCAACACACACGAGGCCTTTTCGGTCCCTCGGATAACCGTTAGAGTATCAAACGAAGTCCAAATGATACGAAACTTGACAGGCGGTCTACCGGTAGTAAACCAAGGCTGCTTGGCAAGTCTCGGTCCAATCCGGAAATGTCTAATCCCCACACACGAAAGAAAGCTAGAAATGACCACCGGAGGAGAACGAAGCCCCGGAATGCAAAACGGACAACGGGGAAAATGCTCGAATGCATGAGACGAACAAGTATGCAAATGCAATGCACATGATGACATGATATGAGATGCATGACAACGACAACAACACACGGAGACGAAACCCAAACCCGAGGAAATAAATATAACTTAACACCGGAAACGGCAAGAGTTGGAGTACAAATAAGGAAAGTTACATCCGGGGTGTTACAACGGCGCTGGCAGCGGCCACCATGCCAGATTGTTCCAGAGACTTCCTTTTTTAATTGCTCAGCAATGAGGTTGTGGGAGATAAGGATGAATGAGGCAAGGCCTTATCTATAAATGTGGAGAGATGTGAGGTTTTTTTTGTTTGTAAAGTTGTCATAGTTTGCTTCTATCCGTCAGATATAGATCGAACGGTCTATATTATAAGATGGCAGGCACACCATCATCACCAACTCGGTTTTTTTATAAAAGTAGAGACGTAGGTACTCATGAAGGAGTGGAAGACCAACAGCAAACATGTGCTTGACTTTTGAACATAGTTTTAAAAACCGTACCGGACCGCCGGTCGGACTAAAAAACCGGAATCGAGGCCTCATTCGATATTTTTAGGGAAGTGTTTAGAAACGGCACGCCGGTGGAACCGTTTCGCCGGTCCCGTGCGGGCCACTCGATCGATGCGAGGCGAAGCGCATCGTACGCCTCGCGCTCCTCCCGATCCCCTTCTTCCTCCTTTAGATCCCGCCGCCGGCTAGCCCTACCCCTGCGGAGGTCACCTCCATCCTTAGTGCGGACGCCCACTTCTTTCCCGCTGGCCACCCTCCCCCCTGGCTACAGGTTCCTTCCGCGCGCCGGCGAGCCGGAGTTGGAAGCCGCCACGGATATGCCATCCGCGAGTTGCTGCTCGTACTCCCCTGTGCTGGACCCGTCCACCGGAGATGCTTCAACCACGGCAGCGCGAGTGCGCGACCTCCTCCCCCACCGCTGCAACCATATGCTTCGAGACAAACTTTGGAAGCATTTTTTTCTCCTCCACCAATGTTGCAACCGACGACAAAAAAGCTACAACCATTCAATTCGAGAGCTTCAACTAGTGGTATATCAAGCTTCAACTGGACACCATGCACTGAAAAACGCTACAACCGTTCATACGAAAAGCTTCAACTGTAGTTTGAAAAAGCTTCAACTAGCGACGGCTGGAGGTGGAAGAAGATGGACAAAACGCTACAGTTTTTGCTACATGCTTCAACTAGAATAGATTTTTGCTACAACCGGCATATCATTTTGCTACAGCTAGGGCCACATTTTGCTACAACACACAACCCGCGTTGCGACCCCGCGACGGCGACGACGACTTTTTTGTTCCAACCATTGTAGGTATTTGCTACGTCCGGCAATGGGTTTTGTTACATCCGTTCATTTATGCAAATGTTTGCTACCTTCAACGGCGAGCTACAGCTAGCGAAAACGGCGACGCTTCTTTTTTGCTGCAACCGTGTCTCCATTTTGCTACGACAAACAACGAAAAATGCTACAACGGGCAATTCTATTTGCTGGAACCAGTCAATCACCAACGAGGCGGAGCAGCATCCATGGCGTGCGCGGGCGGGATCCATCCATGGCGAGCGTGAGCGGCAAAGCTGCATCCATGGCAAGCGCCGGGCAGCCAAGCTGCATCCATGGTGAGCGCAGATCTTTGATGAGCGCGAGAGGCGGAGCTGCATCCATGGCGAGCGTGGATCTCGGGCAAGCGCGGACAGCCGGCGAGGGCGCCCACCGGCGACGAGGAACGCCGCGGTGGTGCTTCAAGCTCTGCCGTTTTCTCGCGGGGATATGGCGTGGTGTCGGCGGCGCTCGGGCGTTGCATTTTTTTTGGAAAATTGATTCCTGAGGAGGACGAAGCGAAGGACAGATCTGACGGTCATCAATCGCTATATCGGGCATCGGCCATATTTTTAGGTGTGTTAGTCTTTAGCAAAAAGCCACTGAAATAACAAGAAAATCATGTGTAAGCTAGGAATTGAACCATTGACCTTGAGCCATCGAATTCCCAACAGCCCAATACCAACTGGGCTAGCCACAGTTTGTGATTCTATAGTGGATTATAACTCATAAATGATCAAGTTTTTTGTCGGAATTGAACGACTTGAACCGGCAGTCTCGACCGATTAGAAACTTAAACTGCAAACTAGGAATTGAACCATTGACCTTGAGCCATCGCATGCCCAACAGCCCAATACCAACTGGGCTAGCCACGGTTTGTGATTCCATAGTGGATTATAACCAATAAATGACTCATTTGGTCAGAGGTCAATTTTTTAGGAAAAGTAACTTAAATATTCCAGTTTTTTGTCGCTATTGAACGACTTGAACCAGCAGTCTCGACCGATAGAAACTTAAACTGTAAACTAGGAATTGAACCATTGACCTTGAGCCATCGCATGCCCAACAGCCCAATACCAACTGGGCTAGCCATAGTTTGTGATTCTACAGTGGATTATAACTAATAAATGATTCATTTGGTCAGAGGTCAATTTTTTAGGAAAAGTAACTTAAATATTCCAGTTTTTTGTCGCTATGAACGACTTGAACCGGTAGTCTCGACCGATAGAAACTTAGACCGGTAGCCTCAACGATTCAACTGTCAGTCTGATTTTTTAAACTAGGCTTATGAGTTGTAGAGTGGTACAACTATAGCATCAATCAACCACTAAACAGCAGTCTAGTAGACCAGTATTGTACTAGCATGAAACTGAGAAAAGAACATTGTTCATGTGCTAGTAATATTTTTTCAGAAGAACATTGAACAAAAATCCCAAATTAATCAAAACGTCAATTTCGAACAATGTAAGCTTAGTTTACAGCACGGTAAATCTAACATAAAGTGTATCTATTTCCAATGACAATCTGTCATACATGAAGCTTAACTTAGTAACAATTTTCTGAAATTTTCTAAGCTTCATGTTTGAAGAGCAAAAACTATGCAAACATATAAAAGTCCACTAAAAGAACGCATAGCTTCATCTGTCAGTTTAGAACAATCCTTCGCCTCCACTTGCAAAATTTCCTGCAAAATAAGATTCACTGAAGCGCATGAGCAGAAGTTCATTACAAATCAGAAGAGTCAAGTTATTTTCAATACATATATGCACTGTAATTATAATATATTGTCAACTTAGTGCTTTATGGTAGAACATGAGATTTCTTAGTTGGTGCTAAGTTCATATATGTCAAGTACATATGGAGTAACATGTACTCCCGCCGTTTTAAAATAGATGACCCAACTTTATACTAACTTTGTATTAAAGTTAGTATATAGTTGAGTCATCTATTTTGAAACGGAGGGAGCATGATCTAGCACAGATACGCTTAACTGCACAAACTGAACAGAAACACAAGAGGACCAGAAAAAATAGTATCGCACATCAAACATACCAGGAAAATAACACGTATCTCTAGGAAAAAGAAGCTCCAGGAAAAAATGTATATTTACTAGCAGCGTGCGGCATAGACGCTACTAGTGACAACTTTCGAACGCCGTTATCTAGGGGTTCCTGTACTAGTGACCGTATTGATTTTTCACATGTATGAATGAAGTAGTTTGGTTGAAAAAGACTTCCATATTCATGATACAGTATAACTGGCTTTTGCTATCAAGTAACCAGTCTATTTGCTGAATCCAATGAATAAAGAATTCCCGCATTATTATAGCTATTATTATACTAATTCATGTATTATTTTAATCACCAACACAGCCGAGCCAGCCGCTGAAATAAAGCAGTAAAACCTCTCCGACTGAAACATATTTTGACATATAGAGACATCTTCCTAGCGGTATCTTGCTCCAACCTGGCTCTAAAAGCACTATAGGTTGACAGAATATTTTTAAATAAAGCACACAAGTAAATAATGTACCTCCCAAGAGCGTCAGTCAAAACTATCTAGCTGAAAGTGCAGGCAGCTAGCATTTTAAAAGATACTCCATGATGATACTTCCTTCATGCCGTGGCCTCGCTCGGTTTGTTGCGGACGTAGGCCAAATCCTGCTCGGTTAGGATTCCGCAGGCCATTTCCCTGGGCAATGTTCAGCTGTTGTCTGTGGATGTACGCGTAGACGTAAGTTCTGTGCTGTTGATGTGTAGGTAGGCGTATAGGCGTTAGTTTTCAGCGGTGGATCCCGTGGCTTTGACTTCTGAAGATCGAGTTCTGGTCGTTCTTTATTGGGTTGTAGTTCTAATTGTAGCCCATGATTTTAGCCATGTTTTTGTTCCATGATGTTGTTTTATCCCGGTGGTTACAGAACTTCTCTGTTTCGACAGTCCCTTCTCTGTACCTATCTGAATTTTATGCTTGTTTTTTCAGTGTACCCCCATAATAGGAGTGTATGTTACACTGAGATTTTTCCTAGTATTGTATGAAATTCTGCTGTGCGATTTTTTACCCTATTAGCTGCCCTGTAGCTTCATTGTACCTTGTCCTGTATAGCTTCACTGCAACCTCATGCTTTTTTCACTGGAATGACCCCAGTTGTGTTATGATGTATCTCTGAATTTATTCTGTGATGTGTGTCTGATTTTCACTGTAATCCCCCAAGTTGTTATTACGTAAATTATCTCTGTACTACACTGTAATTTATTAAGTTGTTATTAAGTAATTTGCATCAGTTTCTATAGTGTAAGTCCCACGGTTTCTGGGTGTAAATTTTGTATCAGCATTTTGCATTTTAATTGATGCCCTTTTTTTGATTACTCTGTAATTTACATCAGTATTATAGTGTAATCTCCTCAATTTTTTACTGTAATTTGCATCCCGCATTTTATTTAGTGTGTAATGCCCCTCCAGTGTAGTTTGGACCAGTTTTACAGTGTAATTTTCCATATTCTTCCACTGTAATTTGCCTGAATCTTATAGTGTAAGTTTGATCAGTATTATAGTGTAAGTAATGTGGGTAATTTTGTTTCAGTTCTCCAGTGTAATTATTGCCCTGATTACTCTGTAATTTTGATCAGCAGTATATTGTAATTTGCTTCAAGTTCTTTTTTAATTCCCGCCTTGATGTTACTGTCCAATTTGCATTAGTTTTATAGTATAATTTGCACCAGTATTACAGTGTAATTGATGCATTGATTACTTTGTAAGTTGGATTAGTATTACAGTGTCATTTTCCATAGACTTTAAGTGTAATTTGCATAAGTTCTATAGTGTAATTTGCACCAGTTTTTACAGTGTAATTTTCCGTAGTCTTTGAGTGTAATTGATGCATTGATTACTCTGTAAGTTGGATTAGTATTATAGTGTAATTTTCCATAGTATTTTTCAGTGTATTTTGTATAAGTTCTATGGTGTAATTTGCACCAGTATTACAGTGTAATTCCCCATAGTCTTTCAGTGTAATTGTTGCATTGATTACTCTGTAAGCTGGGTTAGTATTACAGTGTGCTTTTTCCATAGTCTTTTCAGTGTAATTTGCGTAAGTTCTATAGTGTAATCTGCACCAGTATTTACAACTGTAATCATCGTGTGCAATTTGTTTCAGTTATTTTTAGTGTAGTTGCTGACTGCGTTGATTACTCTGTAATTTTGGTCACTAGTATAGTGTAATTTGCTCCAGTTTTTCTACTTCCTGCCTTGATGGTCTAATTTGGATCAGTATTAATAGTTTAGTCCTCTGTAGTTTTCAGCTTCATTATCTATAGGAAGGCTACGGAAAGTCTCTCACAAGGATGTTCCGGAAGCTTCTTCTATTGAGAGTGCAGATTTTTTGCAAGATCCCCTCGTGCCCAATGACTTTGTGGAAGATGGTTCTAATGTTATGTCTTTGGTAGGTATTTATGTCTTTATTCCTTAGCTTTATTTTCTCCTATATTCTCCTCTTTTGAGTTTTAAATTTTTTTGCGTTGTTTATTATCTTTTCAGGAGGCTACAAGTGATGATGGAGGACTTGACAAAGCTCTATTCCAGTTCTATATGAACCATGTCTGTATTCCCATTCTTTTCTAGTTCTGATTTTTACGTGTTGTACTATATGAATCTTTCTGTGTTATTTTTCTAGTTTTGATTGATTCTTGTGTTGTTTCTTTTTTTCAGAAAGTAAAACACCTGAAGAGGAAGTTATCCTGTGCTGGGAGAAGGAATGTGGTTAGTCTTTTTTTTACTTTTTTTATATCCTGTTTTTTTGGTTGCCCAAACTAATGGGTTCTCACTGGTTTTTGTAGTGCTATAGGTTTAATGTGTTTCTCCTTTCTGTTTTTTGTAGAGGTAGAAACGATCTTCTGATTTCATTGCTTGTTCAACCTTCACTAGATATTCTGGGAAATTCTTCTCAGGTGTTGTTGATGGTTTGTGTCCTAGGTATAAGGGTGTCATTGAGAATTATGGCATGCAGTGTATTCTTAGGTTTGTGAGTACTGAGGTCCCACTTAGGCTTGTAAAGTGGCTTGCGTCTGGGTTTGATGTTCTTGCTTCTGAGTTCCACTTAAAAAGGATACTCGCACAAATAGAGAAGAGCAAAATTATTTTGTGACCTACCTGTTCCAAATTCATATTGTCAAACAGGTCTGCCTCCCAGGGATTAGGTTCTGCTGCGGCTTCTTCATGTGTTGTAGCTTTGTTCCTTCTTTTCCTTTCTTATATGAATAATTTGATATAATTTCGCTTGCATTTTAATCGAATGTTGTGTTGTTGCTGTTATCTGTTTGTTTCCTTGAGATTTCCTCTCTTTCTTGATTCATGTTTATAGCCCCTTCTCCTGAATGCACCTATGAGCAACATGATAAATTTTAATATACCCTTTGTACAATTTTGTGCTTTCTTTCTGCTCTCTTTTTGCGAGTTCCATCATGCAGATTGGTAGGTCTTCACCTTGAATATAATGTCTGAATGTAGCAGTGCAGTAAATGAAAATGTTTCCTGCAATAGATTGTGGATTTTCCATTTAATGTATATAGCATTTTTTCTAAAGTTTCTGCAAACATTTGCTAGTGTATCTCACATTGAGATTCTCTCCAAAAAAAATCTCACATTGAGATGAGATCTTCTTGTAACATTGTAAGTAGGTCCTCTTCAGTTATTGTTCTTTTCATGCTTCCCATCTGCAAATGTGGAAAAAATGTCAATAATATCAAAATTATGAGAAACAAACTATTTTAGGAATATTTTTGCTTATTATTTCCCTGATTGTTAGTGTTTTCCTTTTGATTGACAGTACCAGTTCATTTTGTATTAAAAGGAAACTCAAAAAATGTTTTAGTTTTAGTGTAAGTACCCTAGAGGAAAGACAGTGATTGGAAATCTTAGGTATATCTACTGGAATTGCAGAGCATGGACCATTGCTTGATGACCCTAGGTAGTAATGTAAATTGCTTGATACCCTAATGCTTCTGATTCATTTTACAGTGTGATTCCGGTATACTTGCACTGTACACTGTATTTCCTGTGTACTAGCACTGTATTTCCTGTGTACTAGCACTGTATTTCCTGTGTACTAGCACTGTATTTCCTGTGTACTAGCACTGTAAATTATTACAGCTTAATTCATAAGTTTGTACAGTATAATTCCAGTGGTCACTCACTGTAAATCATGTAAGTATTACAGTGGAATTCCTCTGTTTTTACAGTGTAATTCCCTGGTTTTTACACTGTAATTTCCTGTGTTCTAGCTCTGTAATTTCAGCTACATTCCACTGTAATATATCACATAATTACAGTGTAATTTCCATGATATTTCACTGTATTTTACAGAGCATATCTTGCACTGTAAATTTCTACTTTGTTACCATGCTTTACCACTGTCATTGCTGTAGGTATTTACATTGTATTTTCTCTGAAATGATTTTTTTCCAGTGGTGCTTCCGATTGTTTCAGTCGGTTAATCTTCTACCTATAGTTTACAATTTTGTAACTAATTTCTTTGATGTTTTCTACAGGTAAGTTCTTGTAAGAGGTATCTGTATATCAGAAGGGGTGAGCAAAACGAGTAGGAGTGATCCATTACGTGGGATGCAAGCTCAGAGCACCTCCAGCCGTTGAGCCCCTCAGGAGGCATTTTTTTCGCCTCCTAAGGGGCTGCCGGCGAGAATTTTGGCTTGGGGACGGGAATTTTCCCACTCGTTGTTCCCCCCGCATCGGCCGCGTGCGCGCCAGCTCCTTGAAACCCGACACATCTCAAACCCTAGCCCCTCCCCGTCTTTGATCTCGCCGGCCGGCCGCCTTACGGCCATGGGGTTCTGAAACCACGGCCGCAAGGGGAAGCATGACCGCGAGGCTGGCTCGTCCTCGGGCCGCCACCGCGGCTCCATGAAAGAGGAGCCCGCATCACCACTGCGTCGGCCCCCGCGCCTGCCCCATTCACCATCGGCCCTAGGGCCGGCGGCGAGCGCGACCGGCAGTACATCAACGCGGATGTATGCCGGTGTTATTGGGAGACGAGGACGCCGCTCCCGTGGAGCGACGTCCACCTTCCTAATAACTGGCATCTCTCCGCCGACAGGGTCCCGATCCCGCCGGTCCCGACGAGTGGTCGTGCGCGCCGTGAGGAGATCGAGCGCAGCTGCCGCCTGCTGCCGGACGACCTGTACTACCACTCCAGGTACGCCCCTGACTCCGTGCTCTGGGACACGTGGCTAAGGGACGAGCACGACGTGCGGCGTGCCTCTTTCTTCGACGGCATGTTGTCGGGGCCGCGGCGGCCACATCGAGAGCGCGCAGCGCCTGCTCCCCAGGTGCGCGGGCGTACGCGGGTGCGCGGCCTCACGCCCACGCCGTCGCCTTTCCCATCTCCGTCGCCACCACCACCTCCTCGCATAACAGCGGAGGAGGAGGCCCGGCTCATGCAACGTGTCATGGATGACTCCATGAACACGCACGATGAGCCCCAATGGCCGGGCCTCGAGGAGACGATGGCCCTCTCAGCGGCCAGCGACGTCGCCATCCTTGAGCTGGAGATGGTGAGGGCGGAGGAGGTGATGGAGGAGGAGCCGGTGGCCGCGTTCCACCCGGACCTGGGGGGGGGCAGCAGTGGAGCTGGTCGTGCACGGCTCCGGAGATGGCCGACGCCGTGGGGGGCATGAACTAGTGCCCCACGCCGCCGCGGTCACCATAGCGGTAAGCGTCGCCACAGGAGGAGGTGGTGTAGGCACCTCCCGCCTTCCAGCCTGCCCCCATGTACCATGGACCGCCGTCCCACCTCTGGACGCCGCCGGACTACGTCGACCTCGTCAGCGATGACGACGACAACGGCGGCCACTGAAGACGGCGACGGCCACGCCATCAACAAGCACGACAGGAGCGCGTGGGCGGCGGTTTTTTATTATATTAATTGTGGCAATGTGAACCGTGGAACTGGGCCGTTTTTGTGGTCGTGATGATTTAATTTATGTTTTATGTTTTTATATTTGTGTTTATTTACTTTTTTCGGCGTTTCATTTTAGTTTTTCTGGTTTTTTTAATCACGTCCACCCCGGACATGATTTAGGATGCGGCCGTGCGTTGAGCGCACTGACAACCCAACGGACAGAAGAGGACATGGGCGAACCCATTGCCGTCCCAAAGGGATGAAATCCGGCCAAACCGGATACCCGTTTGGGATCGTGCGGTGGAGTTGGCCTTATGTTTATTTGTCGGAAAACTTGAGTGAAATCCAATTAAAAACCAGTCAAATGCTAAATAGACAGTCCCTAACTTTACCTAGGTGTTGCATTGCTCCGGTTGTACTCGTGGGAGCATGCACAGAGTTGGAGCCACTGCACTACGTGAAAAGTGTAAGAGCATCTCCAGTCCCGCCCCCAACACGTTCTCCTAGGCGATTTTTTAGCGCCAGCGGGCGAAAATTGGTTCAGTCACGCCCCCAGGAGCCCTTTTTCGCCGGGTTGAGCCGAAATTGGGGTCGGTGGATCCAGGCCGAACCCGGCGCGCTGGGGGCGCCTGGGAGCGCCGGGGCGAGCGATTTTGGCGCGAACTAACCGCAGGCCCGCCGCGTCAGCGACACTCGCCTCGTCGTCCTCACAATGCCTCGGTTTCCCACAGGGAATCAATGCCAAGGCTGCCGCAGGTCAGCCTTCCGTTGATTCCTCACGGGCGACGCAGCGACGCCCCCCTCCCGCCACGCGTACACACGCCGCCCGGCTGTAAAAGCGACACCTCTACCTTGCCTCTGGTCACACCCCGCCGTGCTCTGCCTCTCTCCTCAAGCGCACCCACTGCCGACGATCCTCCCCTCTCTCCCCATGCCCAGCATCGACGATGGGTGAGCGATTCCTCGGCAATGCGGCGGCGGCCAACGGCTTCAGCCACCGCTCGCTGCACGAGTGGGAGACGTATCTTCTCTTCGAGGCGAACATCCCGACGCCGCCCGACATGCGCGTAGGGCCGGGCGGGTGGAGGCTCAGCGTCGGTGGCGTCCCATTGCCCCGGTGCCCGACGTCAACGCGCGCGCCGACTACTTCGCCGATGAGGTCGACTGCGTGCGGGCGTTGATGAAGCTATGTACCTAGGGTAGGGTCATGGACCTGTCCGACATACCCTTCCCAAGGACATCTCTGCAAAGAATCAGAAGCAGTCAAAGAGAAACCATCGTCCACTCGACCATGAAGATGCGCTCACTCGACCACCTTGAAGACACTCGACCACCAGAAGATGAGAAACTCTCCACTCTGCAACGGTCAAGACTTAAACCATAGCTTTATGGACATTTATAACACTTTACTGCAGGCGTTACCAGTAACGCCCCTCCTTTATGAACAGTGAACCCTGTGTAACGGAGGGGAGCTGGGGTCCTGGCGCACTCTATATAAGCCACCCTCCTCCTCTGGGACAGGGGTTCGCACTTTTGTAAACACACACTCATATAATCCAGTCAACCGCCTCAGGGCACCGAGACGCAGGGCTGTTACTTCCTCCGAGAAGGGCCTGAACTCGTAAAACTCGTGCGTACAACTCCTCCATAGCTAGGATCTTGCCTCCTCATACTTACCCCCCATTCTACTGTCAGTCTTAGATCCACGACAGTTGGCGCCGACCATGGGGCCGGTGTCTTAGCGACTTATTGGAGAAGTTGCAATTTTTCCGATCCCCTTCATCATGGTTCTAGGCGGACGTTTGGCTGAGGGCCGCGAGATCCGTCTCGGCGTGCTCGTGTTTGTCGCCGACGACTCCGCTTGGCTCCAGGAGGCACCACTCGACGCCGACGCGCTCCCGCCCGCGGGGCGGTGCACTTTCGCGCGTGCGTCCGCGGCGTCCTCCAGCGGCAACCATCGACCCAGTATCAGTCGACTCCAGCAGCTTTCCCCCTCCCTGCGACCCGCGGGAGCAAGCGCACCGGTCGGTCAAGGCTTCAGCGGTGGGTGAAGCATGCGGTGGCCCGCCAATGGGCTACCCCTCAAGTCGCGGCGATCGAGCCCGACGAATCTCTCTACGGCCTGTTCGATCTGTCGACTGGCTCCGTAGAGACCGCATCCGAGTGCGGCAACAGTGACTCGGCGGTGGAAGTCCTGATGGTCAATGGACCACGCAGTCCTTCTGGCTTCAATCGTGAAGACGGAGGTGACGGGAACGGCGATCCGTCGCGCGTTCACGAGGAGTACCGCCCCGAACCTCTCTCCTTGTAGCAGAGGGAAGAACTTCGTCGCCGGAACATGGATGCCCTGCACACTCCTATAGTTGGAGAAACCCCCAAGGCCCAAGCCTTGGAGCAGGCGCGCTTGGCCAATCTGGCTGAGCGCACTCGACTGGAGAACCTCCAGCGCGCACTCGACGATCACGCTCGACAGCGTGCTCCTGAATCCAGTCGACGCTAACTTTTTCCACCTCCAACTCAGGTATACCGAACCCCGATCCAGAATTTAGCTGCTGCTGCCCGGATAGCGGAGTCGATCCAACCCTCCCAGTCAGAAGCTGGTCGAGGTATGGTGCAGATTTGAGCCTTGCTTCGGGTGGCGGGAGAGCAGAATACAGTTGTATCTCAGTCGCGGGATAGGATCCACATCAGATCCGTGATGGCAGACACAGTTCATTCGGCCCATAGCCCAAGATCGCCTCCGAGGCATGAGGGACGTGGGGATCGACGAGATCAGTACAGAAACCGAGAGCAGTATGATCACCGAGTCGATCGTGATGATCACCGTCGAGTGCCCACGCCTCCCCCGAGGAGCGGGTCGTACGCGTCTCGGCGGCATGAAGACAGACGTCCTCACGGTGTTGGGCGAGGTATTCCAATCGACCCCAGGGAGCCAGGCTTTGATGCGAGATCTATTCTCGTGCAGGGCTTGGTCGACAAAAACAGAGCTCACCGGGAGGGCCATGATGGAGGTCCACAAACCAGCAACAGGGTGCATGTCTCTGGTCCAGAGTGCTTCAGCAGAGCTATCAGAACTGCGGTGATTCCCCCCAACTTCAGGTTGGCATCTAGAGTTAGTAAGTTCACCGGGGAGTCCAAGCCTGACACTTGGCTTGAAGACTACCGAGTGGCTGTCCAGATTGGTGGCGGTAATGATGAAGTGGCCATGAAACACCTTCCTCTGATGTTAGAGGGCTCGGCTAGAGCGTGGCTGAATCAGTTAGCACCTGGCAACATCTATACTTGGGAAGATCTTGCCTGAGTGTTTGTCAGAACATTCGAGGGCACGTGCAAACAGTCGGCAGGTTTGACAGAGTTGCAGTGTTGTGTTCAGAAACCGAATGAAACTTTGAGGGATTATATCCAGAGATGGATCACCCTGCACCACACAGTAGAAGATGTGTCAGATCATCAGGCAATTTGTGCCTTTAAGGAAGGTGTCAGGTATCGAGAGTTGAATATGAAATTCGGCCGGACAGGGAATATGACTCTGGCTCGGATCATGGAAATTGCCACCAAGTATGCCAATGGTGAAGAAGAAGAGCGGCTCCGGAGCGGCAAGCACAAAGCAGTCGCCCATGAAGCCGGAGGAGGAAACTCCGGTCGGAAACAGAAGCGCAAGGCCGAGCCAGCTGCTCTGGGTGAAGCCTTGGCTGTGGTTCAAGGAAAGTTCAAGGGGAAGCCCAAAGGGCCGTGGAACCCCAAGAAAGTAAAAGATCAAGATGGAAATGACGTGTTGGATCTACCGTGCCATATCCACACCAAAAAAGATGAAGAAGGTAATTTCATTTACCCGAAGCACACCACTCGACAGTGTCGGCTCCTAATCCAGCAGTTCCTAGAGAAACAACCCAAGGAAAAAGAGAAGGAGACAGACAAGGCTGAGGATGAGGAAGAGGATGACGATGGTTATCCCCACGTGAATTCCACTCTGATGATTTTTGCTGATGTCGAGAGCAAAACTCGATTGAAAGTTATCAACAGGGGAGTGAACATTGAAGGAAATATGCCCTAGAGGCAATAATAATGTTATTATTTTTTTCCTTATATCATGATAAATGTTTATTATTCATGCTAGAATTGTATTATCCGGAAACATAATACTTGTGTGAATACATAGACAAACTAAATGTCACTAGTATGCCTCTACTTGACTAGCTCGTTAATCAAAGATGGTTATGTTTCCTAACCATAGACATGTGTTGTCATTTGATTAACGGGATCACATTATTAGGAGAATTATGTGATTGACATGACCCATTCCATTAGCTTAGCACCCGATCGTTTAGTATGTTGCTATTGCTTTCTTCATGACTTATACATGTTCCTATGACTATGAGATTATGCAACTCCCGTTTGCCGGAGGAACACTTTGTGTGCTACCAAACGTCACAACGTAACTGGGTGATTATAAAGGAGCTCTACAGGTGTCTCCAAAGGTAAATGTTGGGTTAGCGTATTTTGAGATTAGGATTTGTCACTCCGATTGTCGGAGAGGTATCTCTGGGCCCTCTCGGTAATGCACATCACACAAGCCTTGCAAGCATTGCAACTAATGAGTTAGTTGCGAGATGATGTATTACGTAACGAGTAAAGAGACTTGCCGGTAACGAGATTGAACTAGGTATTGAGATACCGACGATCGAATCTTGGGCAAGTAACATACCGATGACAAAGGGAACAACGTATGTTGTTATGCGGTCTGACCGATAAAGATCTTCGTAGAATATGTGGGAGCCAATATGAGCATCCAGGTTCCGCTATTGGTTATTGACTGGAGACATGTCTCGGTCATGTCTACATTGTTCTCGAACCCATAGGGTCCGCACGCTTAAGGTTTCAATGACAGTTATATGAGTTTATGAGTTTTTGATGTACCGAAGTTAGTTCGGAGTCCCGGATGTGATCATGGACATAACGAGGAGTCTCGAAATGGTCGAGACATAAAGATTGATATATTGGACGACTATATTCGGACACCGAAAGTGTTCCGGGTGATTTCGGAGAAAACCGGAGTGCCGGAGGGTTACCGGAACCCCCGGGGAGAAGTAATGGGCCATATGGGCCTTAGTGGAGAGAGAGAAGCGCAGCCAGGGTGGTCCGCACGCCTCCTCCCCCCTGGTCCGAATTGGACTAGGAGAGGGGGGCGGCGCCCCTCTTTCCTTCTTCCTCCCCACTTCCTTTCCCCCTCCTAGTAGGAGTCCTACTCCTACCAGGAGGAGGACTCCTCCTTGGCGCGCCAATAGGGCTGGCCGGCCTCCTCCCCTTGCTCCTTTATATACGGGGGCAGGGGGCACCCCTAGACACACAAGTTGATCCTCGTGATCGTTTTCTTAGCCGTGTGTGGTGCCCCCTTCCACCATATACCTCGATAATATTGTAGTGGTGCTTAGGCAAAGCCCTGCGACAGTTGAACATCAAGATCGTCACCACGTCGTCGTGCTGACGGAACTCTTCCCCGACACTTTGCTGGATCAGAGTCCGGGGATCGTCATCGAGCTGAACGTGTGCTAGAACTCGGAGGTGCCGTAGTTTCGGTGCTTGATCGATCGGGCCGTGAAGACGTATGACTACATCAACCGTGTTGTCATAACGCTTCCGCTGTCGATCTACAAGGGTACGTAGATCACACTCTCCCCTCTCGTTGCTATGAATCACCATGATCTTGTGTGTACATAGGAAATTTTTTGAAATTACTACGTTCCCCAACAGTGGTATCAGAGCCTAGGTTTTATGTGTTGATGTTATACGCACGAGTAGAACACAAGTGAGTTGTGGGCGATATAAGTCATACTGCTTACCAGCATGTCATACTTTGGTTTGGCGGTATTGTTGGACGAAGCGGCCCGGACCGACATTACGCGTACGCTTACGTGAGACCGGTTCTCCCGACGTGCTTTGCACAAAGGTGGCTAGCGGGTGTCAGTTTCTCCAACTTTAGTTGAATCGAGTGTGGCTACGCCCGGTCCTTGCGAAGGTTAAAACAACACCAACTTGACAAACTATCATTATGGTTTTTATGCGTAGGTAAGATTGGTTCTTGCTTAAGCCCGTAGCAGCCACGTAAAACTTGCAACAACAAAGTAGAGGACGTCTAACTTGTTTTTGCAGGGCATGTTGTGATGTGATATGGTCAAGACATGATGCTAAATTTTATTGTATGAGATGATCATGTTTTGTAACCAAGTTATCGGCAACTGACAGGAGCCATATGGTTGTCGCTTTATTGTATGCAATGCAATTGCGCTGTAATGCTTTACTTTATCACTAAGCGGTAGCGATAGTCGTGGAAGCATAAGATCGGCGAGACGACAACGATGCTACGATGGTGATCAAGGTGTCACGCCGGTGACAATGGTGATCATGACGGTGCTTCGAAGATGGAGATCACAAGCACAAGATGATGATGGCCATATCATATCACTTATATTGATTGCATGTGATGTTTATCTTTTATGCATCTTATCTTGCTTTGTTTGATGGTAACATTTTAAGATGATCTCTCACTAATTATCAAGAAGTGTTCTCCCTGAGTATGCACCGTTGTGAAAGTTTTTTGTGCTGAGACACCACGTGATGATTGGGTGTGATAGGCTCTACGTTCAAATACAACGGGTGCAAAACAGTTGCATACGCGGAATACTCAGGTTATACTTGACGAGCCAAGCATATACAGATATGGCCTCAGAACACGGAGACCGAAAGGTCGAGCATGAATCATATAGTAGATATGATCAATATAGTGATGTTCTCCAATGAAACTACTCCATCTCACGTGATGATCGGACATGGTTTAGTTGATTTGGATCACGTAATCACTTAGAGGATTAGAGGGATGTCTATCTAAGTGGGAGTTCTTTAGTAATATGATTAATTGAAGCTAAAATTATCATGAACTTAGTACCTGATAGTATCTTGCTTGTTTATGTTTGATTGTAGATAGATGGCCCGTGCTGTTGTTCCGTTGAATTTTAATGCGTTCCTTGAGAAAGCAAAGTTGAAAGATGATGGTAGCAATTACACGGACTGGGTCCGTAACTTGAGGATTATCCTCATTGCTGCACAAAAGAATTACGTCCTGGAAGCACTGCTGGGTGCCAGGCCTGCTGCTGGAGCAACACCAGATGTTATGAACGTCTGGCAGAGCAAAACTGATGACTACTCGATAGTTCAGTGTGCCATGCTTTACGGCTTAGAATCGGGACTTCAACGACGTTTTGAACGTCATGGAGCATATGAGATGTTCCAGGAGTTGAAGTTAATATTTCAAGCAAATGCCTGGATTGAGAGGTATGAAGTCTCCAATAAGTTCTATAGCTGCAAGGTGGAGGAGAACAATTTTGTTAGTGAGCATATACTCAAAATGTCTGGGTATAATAATCACTTGATTCAATTGGGAGTTAATCTTCTAGATGATTGCGTCATTGACAGAATTCTCCAATCACTGCCACCTAGCTACAAGAGCTTCGTGATGAACTATAATATGCAAGGGATGAACAAGATTATTCCCGAGCTCTTCGCAATGTTGAAAGTTGCGGAGGTAGAAATCAAGAAGGAGCATCAAGTGTTGATGGTCAACAAGACCACTAGTTTCAAGAAAAAGGGCAAAGGGAAGAAGAAGGGGAACTTCAAAAAGAACAGCAAGCAAGTTGCTACTCAAGAGAAGAAACCCAAACCTAGACCTAAGCCTGAAACTAAGTGCTTCTACTGCAAGCAGACTGGTCACTGGAAGCGGAACTGCCCCAAGTATTTGGCGGATAAGAAGGATGGCAAGGTGAACAAAGGTATATGTGATATACATGTTATTGATGTGTACCTTACTAATGCTCGCAGTAGCACCTGGGTATTTGATACTGGTTCTATTGCTAACATTTGCAACTCGAAACAGGGACTACGGATTAAGCGAAGATTGGCTAAGGACAAGGTGACGATGCGCGTGGGAAATGGTTCCAAAGTCGATGTGATCGCGGTCGGCACACTACCTCTACATCTACCTTCGGGATTAGTATTAGACCTAAATAATTGTTATTTGGTGCCAGCGTTAAGCATGAACATTATATCTGGATCTTGTTTGATACGAGACGGTTATTCATTTAAATTAGAGAATAATGGTTGTTCTATTTATATGAGTAATATCTTTTATGGTCATGCACCCTTAAAGAGTGGTCTATTCTTATTAAATCTCGATAGTAGTGACACACATATTCATAATGTTGAAGCCAAAAGATGCAGAGTTGATAATGCTAGTGCAACTTATTTGTGGCACTGCCGTTTGGGTCATATCGGTGTAAAGCGCATGAAGAAACTCCATACTGATGGACTTTTGGAACCACTTGATTATGAATCTCTTGGTACTTGCGAACCGTGCCTTATGGGTAAGATGACAAAAACACCATTCCCCGGTACTATGGAGAGAGCAACAGATTTGTTGGAAATCATACATACAGATGTATGTGATCCGATGAATGTTGAGGCTCGTGGCGGATATCGTTATTTTCTCACCTTCACAGATGACTTAAGAAGATATGGGTATATCTACTTAATGAAACATGAGTCTGAAACGTTTGAAAAGTTCAAAGAATTTCAGAGTGAAGTTGAAAATCATCGTAACAAGAAAATAAAATTCCTACGATCTGATCGTGGAGGAGAATATTTGAGTTACGAGTTTGGTGTACATTTGAAACAATGCGGAATAGTTTCGCAACTCACGCCACCCGGAACACCACAGCGTAATGGTGTGTCCGAACGTCGTAATCGTACTTTACTTGATATGGTGCGATCTATGATGTCTCTTACTGATTTACCGCTATCGTTTTGGGGTTATGCTCTAGGTACGGCTGCATTCACGTTAAATAGGGCACCATCAAAATCCGTTGAGACGACGCCTTATGAACTGTGGTTTGGCAAGAAACCAAAGTTGTCGTTTCTGAAAGTTTGGGGTTGCGATGCTTATGTGAAAAAGCTTCAACCTGATAAGCTCGAACCCAAATCAGAGAAATGTGTCTTCATAGGATATCCAAAGGAAACTATTGGATACACCTTCTATCACAGATCCGAAGGCAAGACTTTTGTTGCTAAATTCGGAAACTTTCTAGAGAAGGAGTTTCTCTCAAAAGAAGTGAGTGGGAGAAAAGTAGAACTTAGTGAGGTAACTGTACCTGCTCCCTTATTGGAAAGTAGTACATCACAGAAACCAGTTTCTGTGACACCTACACCAATTAGTGAGGAAGCTAATGATGATGATCATGAAACTTCAGAACAAGATACTACCGAACCTCGTAGATCAACCAGAATAAGATCCGCACCAGAGTGGTATGGTAATCCTGTTCTGGAAGTCATGCTACTAGATCATGATGAACCTACGAAGTATGGAGAAGCGATGGTGAGCCCAGATTCCGCAGAATGGTTTGAAGCCATGAAATATAAGATGGGATCCATGAAGAAGACTGACGCTGACGGTAATGTCATTGTCTATAAAGCTCGACTTGTCGCAAAAGGTTTTCGACAAGTTCAAGGGATTGACTACGATGAGACCTTCTCGCTCGTAGCGATGCTTAAGTCTGTCCGAATCATGTTAGCAATTGCCGCATTTTATGATTATGAAATTTGGCAAATGGATGTCAAAACTGCATTTCTGAATGGATTTCTGGAAGAAGAGTTGTATATGATGCAGCCAGAAGGTTTTGTTGATCCAAAGGGAGCTAACAAAGTGTGCAAGCTCCAGCGATCCATTTATGGACTGGTGCAAGCCTCTCGGAGTTGGAATAAACGCTTTGATAGTGTGATCAAAGCATTTGGTTTTGTACAGACTTTTGGAGAAGCCTGTATTTACAAGAAAGTGAGTGGGAGCTCTGTAGCATTTCTGATATTATATGTAGATGACATATTACTAATCGGAAATGATATAGAATTTCTGGATAGCATAAAGGGATACTTGAATAAGAGTTTTTCAATGAAAGACCTCAGTGAAGCTGCTTACATATTGGGCATTAAGATCTATAGAGACAGATCAAGATGCATAATTGGACTTTCACAAAGCACATACCTTGACAAAATTTTGAAAAAGTTCAAAATGGATCAAGCAAAGAAAGGATTCTTGCCTGTGTTACAAGGTGTGAAATTGAGTAAGACTCAATGCCCGACCAATGCAGAAGATAGAGAGAAAATGAAAGATGTTCTCTATGCTTCAGCCATAGGCTCTATCATGTATGCAATGTTGTGTACCAGACCTGATGTGTGTCTTGCTATAAGTCTAGCAGGGAGGTACCAAAGTAATCCACGAGTGGATCACTGGACAGCGGTCAAAAACATCCTGAAATACCTGAAAAGGACTAAGGATATGTTTCTCATATATGGAGGTGACAAAGAGCTCATCATAAATGGTTACGTTGATGCAAGCTTTGACACTGATCCGGACGATTCTAAATCGCAAACCGGATACATGTTTACATTAAACGGTGGAGCTGTCAGTTGGTGCAGTTCTAAACAAAGCGTTGTGGCGGGATCTACATGTGAAGCGGAGTACATAGCTGCTTCGGAAGCAGCAAACGAAGGAGTCTGGATGAAGGAGTTCATATCCGATCTAGGTGTCATACCTAGTGCATCAGGTCCAATGAAAATCTTTTGTGACAATACTGGTGCAATTGCCTTGGCAAAGGAATCCAGATTTCACAAGAGAACCAAGCACATCAAGAGAGCTTCAATTCCATCCGGGATCTAGTCCAGGTGGGAGACATGGAGATTTGCAAGATACATACGGATCTGAATGTTGCAGACCCGTTGACTAAGCCTCTTCCACAAGCAAAACATGATCAACACCAAAGCTCCCTGGGTGTTAGAATCATTACCGTGTAATCTAGATTATTGACTCTAGTGCAAGTGGGAGACTGAAGGAAATATGCCCTAGAGGCAATAATAATGTTATTATTTTATTTCCTTATATCATGATAAATGTTTATTATTCATGCTAGAATTGTATTATCCGGAAACATAATACTTGTGTGAATACATAGACAAACTAAACGTCACTAGTATGCCTCTACTTGACTAGCTCATTAATCAAAGATGGTTATGTTTCCTAACCATAGACATGTGTTGTCATTTGATTAACGGGATCACATTATTAGGAGAATGATGTGATTGACATGACCCATTCCATTAGCTTAGCACCCGATCGTTTAGTATGTTGCTATTGCTTTCTTCATGACTTATACATGTTCCTATGACTATGAGATTATGCAACTCCCGTTTGCCGGAGGAACACTTTGTGTGCTACCAAACGTCACAACGTAACTGGGTGATTATAAAGGAGCTCCACAGGTGTCTCCAAAGGTAAATGTTGGGTTGGCGTATTTCGAGATTAGGATTTGTCACTCCGATTGTCGGAGAGGTATCTCTGGGCCCTCTCGGTAATGCACATCACATAAGCCTTGCAAGCATTGCAACTAATGAGTTAGTTGCGAGATGATGTATTACATAACGAGTAAAGAGACTTGCCGGTAACGAGATTGAACTAGGTATTGAGATACCGACGATCGAATCTCGGGCAAGTAACATACCGATGACAAAGGGAACAACGTATGTTGTTATGCGGTCTGACCGATAAAGATCTTCGTAGAATATGTGGGAGCCAATATGAGCATCCAGGTTCCGCTATTGGTTATTGACCGGAGACATGTCTCGGTCATGTCTACATTGTTCTCGAACCCGTAGGGTCCGCACGCTTAAGGTTTCGATGATAGTTATATGAGTTTATGAGTTTTTGATGTACCGAAGTTAGTTCAAAGTCCCGGATGTGATCATGGACATAACGAGGAGTCTCGAAATGGTCTAGACATAAAGATTGATATATTGGACGGCTATATTCGGACACCGGAAGTGTTCCGGGTGATTTCGAAGAAAACCGGAGTGCCGGAGGGTTACCGGAACCCCCCGGGAGAAGTAATGGGCCATATGGGCCTTAGTGGAGAGAGAGAAGGGCAGCCAGGGTGGGCCGCACGCCTCCTCCCCCCTGGTCCGAATTGGACTAGGAGAGGGGGGGCGGCGCCCCCCTTTCCTTCTCCCTCCCCACTTCCTTTCCCCCTCCTAGTAGGAGTCCTACTCCTACTAGGAGGAGGACTCCTCCTTGGCGCGCCAATAGGGCCGGCCGGCCTCCTCCCCTTGCTCCTTTATATACGGGGGTAGGGGGCACCCCTAGACACACAAGTTGATCCTCGTGATCGTTTTCTTAGCCGTGTGCGGTGCCCCCTTCCAGCATATACCTCGGTAATATTGTAGTGGTGCTTAGGCGAAGCCCTGCGACAGTTGAACATCAAGATCGTCACCACATCGTCGTGCTGACGGAACTCTTCCCCAACACTTTGCTGGATCGGAGTCCGAGGATCGTCATCGAGCTGAACGTGTGCTAGAACTCGGAGGTGCCGTAGTTTCGGTGCTTGATCGATCGGGCCGTGAAGACGTACGACTACATCAACCGCGTTGTCATAACGCTTCCGCTGTCGATCTACAAGGGTACGTAGATCACACTCTCCCCTCTCGTTGCTATGCATCACCATGATCTTGTGTGTGCGTAGGAATTTTTTTGAAATTACTACGTTCCCCAACAAACATGGTCGCTCCGGCGACACCCAGTTACTTGAAGTGGTCACAGACTGCCATTACATTCGACCAGTCTGATCATCCAGAGCACATCGCCACCCCTGGGAGGCAAGCACTGGTGGTCGACCCGGTGGTCGAAGGCACTCGACTGACAAAGGTCCTGATGGACGGTGGGAGTGGTCTGAACATATTGTATACAGAAACGTTGAAAGGAATGGGCATTCTGATGTCCAGGCTCAGTGAAAGCCATATGAGTTTCCATGGGGTCATTCCAGGCAAGAAGGCCGCATCCCTCGGTCAGATTGCACTCGACGTGGTTTTCGGTGATTCCAAAAATTACCGCAAAGAAAAGTTGACGTTTCAAGTTGTGGATTTCCAGAGTGCTTATCATGCAATTCTAGGCAGGCCAGCTTATGCACGATTTATGGCTCGACCATGTTACGTGTACCTCAAACTGAAGATGCCAGGTCCCAGAGGAGTGATTACTATCTTCGGTAATCGGAAGAAGGCAGAAGAGTGCTTCTAGAAGGGCTCAAAGATCGCCGATGCCCAGATGGCCATAGTAGAATTGCAAGAATACCAGAAAAATGCAGATCCGAGTGACTTGCTGCGAGCCAAGAAGCCAGCCACAGATTCAACATTCCAGTCGTCTGGTGAAACGAAGTCGATTCATATTCACCCGACAGATCCGAGTGTTGCTCCGACTCACATTTCAACCTCACTCGACTCCAAATAGGAAGAAGCGCTCATCCAGTTCCTCCGTGAGAACTGGGACATCTTTGCATGGAAGCCTTCTGACATGCCGGGTGTTCCCAGGGAACTGGCTGAGCATCGTCTGCGAGTCGACCCGAAGGTGAAACCAGTGAAAGAACATCTTCGACGGTCCGCCGTCCAGAAAAGAAAGGCAATCGGGGAAGATGTGGCTCGGCTTTTGGCAGCTGAGTTTATCTGAGAGATTTACCACTCCGAGTGGTTAGCCAATGTTGTCATGGTCCCAAAGAAAGACGACTCACTTCGCATGTGCATCAATTTCAAGCATATCAATCGGGCCTGCTCGAAAGATCACTTTCCTCTCCCTCGCATCGACCAGATAGTCGACTCGACTACAGGGTGCGAGCGTTTGTCCTTTTTGGATGCCTACTCCGGGTACCACCAGATCCGTCTGTATGGACCCGACGAAATAAAGACAGCGTTTATCACCCCATTTGGGTGCTTCTATTATGTCACAATGCCATTCGGTTTGAAAAACACCGAAGCCACATTCATGCGGATGATTCAGAAGTGCCTGCTCACTCAGATCAGTCGGAATGTGGAAGCATACATGGATGACATTGTGGTCAAGTCACGTAAAGGTTCTGACCTACTGACTAACCTTGCTGAAACCTTTGCCAACCTCAGAAGGTATGATATCAAGCTCAATCCATCAAAGTGCACGTTTGGAGTTCCAAGCGGAAAGTTACTCGGTTTTCTTGTTCCCGAACGAGGAATCGATGCTAACCTAGAGAAAGTAGGCGCTATACTCCGAATGAAGCACCCTGTGCGTGTGCACGATGTCCAGAAGCTTACTGGTTGCTTGGCCGCCCTAAGTCGATTCATTTATCACCTCGGTGAAAAGGCGCTGCCTCTTTACCGACTGATGAAGAAATCAGACAAGTTCGAGTGGACCCCAGAAGCTGATGTAGCATTTGCAGAGCTAAAAGCCCTGCTTTCCACCCAGCCGGTCCTTGCTGCTCCAATCAGCAAAGAGCCTCTACTGCTTTATATAGCAGCCACTGGACAAGTCGCCAGTATAGTACTTACGGTCGAGCGAGAAGAAGAAGGAAAAGCTTATAAGGTTCAACGCCCAGTTTATTATATTTCTGAAGTCCTGACCCCGTCAAAGCAGAGATATCCTCATTATCAGAAGCTTGTCTATGGGATTTACATGACCACGAAGAAGGTTGCACACTATTTCTCAGATCACTCTGTTATAGTCGTCAGCGACGCTCCATTGTCAGAGATTCTGCACAACAGAGATGCAACTGGTCGAGTGGCCAAACGGGCGATTGAACTCCTTCCCCTGGATATCAAGTTTGAGGCAAAGAAAGCTATCAAGTCCCAAGCAATAGGAGATTTCCTCACAGAGTGGATCGAACAGCAACTGCCGACTCAAGTTCACTCTGAACACTAGACCATGTTCTTTGACGGATCCAAGATGCTGAACGGTTCTGGTGCTGGAGTAGTTCTGGTATCCCCCCGAGGAGACAGGCTCAGATATGTCCTCCAGATTCACTTTGATTCCTCCAACAACGAAGCAGAATATGAAGCACTCCTGTATGGGTTGTGCATGGCCATTTCACTCGGCGTCCGTTGCCTCATGGTCTATGGAGACTCAGATTTGGTAGTTAATCAAGTGATGAAGGAGTGGGACGTCAGAAGCCCAGCCATGACTGGTTACTGCAAAGCAGTGAGAAAGCTCGAGAAGAAGTTTGAGGATTAGAACTCCACCACATACCCCGACTGAAAAATCAAGCAGCCGATGATTCGGCAAAGATAGGTTCCAAGAGAGAAGCCATTCCCAGCAATGTATTTTTGGAGCATATCCACTCGCCGACAGTTCAGGAAGATCCTTTTACTTAAGAGCCCCCGCAACCTAAGAGCGCCACAGATCCGACGGAAGTCGAGGTCCCAGCCGTGGTCGACCTGATCATGGAGGTTATGGCCATTACTCCCGACTGGACGGTGCCCTACATTGCGTACATCCTCAGGAAAGAACTCCCAGAGGATGAAGAAGAGGCTCGACAGATCATCCGTCGATCCAAGGCCTTTACTGTGATAAGAGGGCAGCTGTTCAGGGAAAGCGTGACTGGAGTCGGTCAGAAATGCATAACACCAGAAGAAGGTCGAATGATCCTCAATGACATCCACTCGGGGACCTGTGGTCATCATGCGTCCTCCCGGGCCATCGTGGCTAAAGCATGCCGAGCTGGATTCTATTGGCCACGAGCAAATGAAATGGCGAAAGATATAGTCGACAGATGTGAAGGCTGCTAGTTTTACTCCGACATGTCCCACAAGCCAGTGTCTGCTCTAAAGACCATCCCCCTCATCTGGCCCTTTGCTGTTTGGGGACTGGATATGGTCGGACCACTGAGAACTGGCAGGAGCGGCTTCACTTAGGTGCTCGTTGCAGTCGACAAGTTTACCAAATGGATCGAAGCTAAACCTATCAAGAACCTTGATGCTAGCACCGCTGTCAGTTTTATCAGAGAATTGACGTTCAGATATGGAGTCCCACACAGCATCATCACGGACAACGGGTCGAACTTCGACTCCGATGAATTTAGAGCTTTCTGCACCTCTCAAGGCACTCGAGTCGACTATGCTTCGGTCGCTCACCCGCAGTCAAACAGACAAGCAGAAAGAGCGAATGGCCTAATTCTCAAAGGATTGAAACCCCGACTAATGCGTGATCTCAAACACGCAGCGGGCTCTTGGGTTGATGAACTTCCGTCAGTTCTGTGGGGCTTGAGGACAACTCCTAATCGGTCGACCGGACGGACTCCTTTTTTTTGGTTTACGGAGCCGAAGCAGTTTTGCCAAGTGACCTACTCCACAACGCACCCCGAGTCGAGCTCTTCTCTGAAGAGGAAGCAGAGCAGGCCCGGCAAGATTCAATCGATCTCTTGGAGGAGGAAAGAGAGATGGCCTTGATCCGGTCGACCATCTACCAGCAAGACTTGCGTCGATTCCACGCTAGAAATGTGAGGGGTCGAGCCTTTCAAGAAGGAGACCTAGTTCTTCGAGTGGATCAACAGAAACCACACAAGCTTGCCCCAACTTGGGAGGGCCCTTCATCATCACCAAAGTTCTCCACAACGGAGCATACCATCTTTACAGTATTGAGCATCAGAAAGACGAGCCACGGGCTTGGAACGCGGAGCTGCTCCGCCCCTTTATACTTAAGCACTCGTTCGAATAAAATGTAATGAGAAACACCTTTTGTAATTCGTTTATCAAAGAAAAGTGCTTACGGTTCTCTCATTCGATTGTGTTGTTCTTATTTACTTCTGAAATCCCCCAGTGGGTGGGCTTAGTCGCGAATCCGTTTCGCCTAAGTTCGAAAAAATCCTACCGAGTCGAGAGCAATCCTCCCACTCAGAGGCTTAGCTGCAGTCCAGCACTTGCCTAAGTTCTCTCACTAGGAGACTTAGCTGCAGTCCGGTACTCGCCTAAGTTTGAAAAAATCCTACCGAGTGGAGAGCAATCCTCCCACTCGGAGGCTTAGATGCAGTTCAACACTCGCCTAAGTTCTCTCACTAGGAGACTTAGCTGCAGTCCGGTACTCGCCTAAGTTTGAAAAAATCCTACCAAGTGGAGAGCAATCCTCCCACTCGGGATGTAACGCCCTCGATGCGGCTATAGCTCCCACGTGTCGAGGCACGACTTAGAGGCATAACCGCATTGAAAGCAATGTCGCAAGTCAGGCAATCATTACAACATCCCATGTAATACATAATAAAAGGGGGAGATAACATAGTTGGCTTACACTCGCCACGTCACATCAGAGTACATAAATAACATCCATCAAACAAACACTCATGGCCCGACTACGGCGCCAAAATAGAAAAGACCCCCAACATGCGACAAGGTCCTGAATCGATAACCCCAACTAGGCACCACTACTGATCATCTGGAAAGGACACGTAGTAACGCTGAGAGTCCTCGTCGAACTCCCACCTGAGCTCGTAATCGTCAACTGGAGCGGAAACACCTGGACCTGCATCTGGAGTTGTAGTATCTGTGAGCCACAGGGACTCAGCAATCTCACACCCACGCGATCAAGACTATTTAAGCTCATAGGAATG